>NW_017218903.1:0-11663 GCF_001704415.2 Capra hircus | reverse complement strand
CACAGCGGGCGCCCACGCCAAGTGAGACAGCCGGCCGGCGCAAGCTCGTCAGCCAGGGCCACAGCCAGAGCACCCACCCGTGAGAGGCCGGGGCCAGAGGAAGGGACGGCAGGCCGGGGGTCAGGAGAGACAGAGACGGAAAGAGATGAAGGTTCAGAGACAGGCTCCCAAGACGGCGAGAGGGCAGATGCAGATGCAGATGCAGACAGACAGACAGACACCGAGCGCGCAGGCACACCCAGGGAGGGAGAGCCAGAGAGAGGGAGACACAGAGCGACCGACAGAGAGACGGAAAGCGGAGACGGACAGGGGACAGGGGATGGCATCCCATCCGAGACGGACACTCTGGCACAGACCGTCACACACCGCAGAGAGCGGCCCGTGCGCAAGGGAGGCGGCGTCAGCCTTGGGCCGGGCGAGCCCCGGCTGGACGCGGTGCCCTGGGGCTGGCAATCACCCGTGGGGACCCCAAGACTTCCTCGCAGCCGAGGTCTCAAAGGTCCCTTCGGCTTGGCTCCCTGAGGCGAGACCCAGCCCCGCCCCCAGGCCAGAGGGTGAGTGTGGGAGAGAGCGTGCGTGTGAGTGTGTCGGTGGGCGACGGTGGGTCGGGTCGACTGGGGGGCCGGGTGGATACCCACAGTGGAGGGGGGAGGGTGTGGCGGCCGGGGCTTTGGAAGCCTGTGCGGTCCTCTTGCTGTCTCTCTCTCTCTCCCTCTTTCTCCGTCTCCCTTACTTGTGGTTTCCGGCTCTTGACCTGTCTGGGCTGCGGGGGTGTGTCTGTGTTTGGGGGGGCGGCGTGAGGGTGTGTGTGTGTGTGTGTGTGTGTGTGTGTGTGTGTGTGTGTTGTGCGCCCGCGCCTGCGGGAGACCGCGAGGTTGCCTGCCAGGGTGCGTCTGGGGGTGGGGCTGGGGCCCCGGCCCCGCCCAGAATTGCCTGAGGCCTGCCAAGGGAGCCCCAGACAGAGACCCCCGCGCCTCCGCCCCCGCCGTTCCTCTGGTTTCCTGGACGCCGAAAGAAAGCCGAGGGGCTGGCGGCCCGCGCGGAGGCAACCCAGGTCTGCAGCGGGAGTCGGGCGCCCCGGCCACCCGACCTGAGAGGGGCTGGAAGGCAGGCGGCGGCTCTGAGCGCGGGGGTGCCAGGGGCCAGCGGCAGGTGCGGCTTGCGGTGCGGCTGGGGCCGGGGGCTAAAGGAGAGGGGAGGCAGGGAAAAACAGAAACAACAAAAAGCCTACAGCACCCGGTATTCCCAGGCGGTCTCCCATCCAAGTACTAACCGGGCCCGACCCTGCTTAGCTTCCGAGATCAGACGAGATCGGGCGCGTTCAGGGTGGTATGGCCGTAGACGGAGGCGGCTGCCGCCAGGCGCCCTAAGAGCCCTGCGCTGCGCCTGCCTTTCGCTCTGACCTGCCGGTCGGGCCAGCCGGCGGCCGCAGCTCTCCAGCTCTCCACGGAGCGCGCGCTGCACTTGAGCTGCACCACCCGCGACCGGACTGCCGGCGGCCCGGTGGCCGGCCCACGCCGCCCCGCCCCCGCCCCCGTCACCCCCGGCCAACACTCGGCCGGCCCGGCCCGGGGGACCACAGGGCTTCCGGGACCGGGAGCAGCCGGCCGGGTGTGCCTGCCGGGGCGTGTAGGGGCGAGGGTGGCGTGAGGGGCGCGGAGGTCTTGGCGCTCTCCCACCCTGGGACCCTCCAGGCACCACCCGGCTCGGGGGCCGCCGCCCCTCCCCCACCCCCCTCGCCCACCTCCCCAAGGCGTTCGCTGCCCAGGGCCTCGGGGCGCGCTGGGGCCCGCGGTCCTCTGAGCCTCCCTGCGGGCCTAGGCGCAGCCCAGCCGTGGCCCTGAGCGCCCATGCTGCCCGGCACCTGCGCGGTGCCCAAACCCACCTGGAGCCACCAGCGCCGGCGACCAGAGCTCGTCAGCCCCGCCCCTTCGCCCCACCGAGGCCCCCCCTCCCCCCTTGCCCCCACGCCGCCCTCCAAGCACAAGACCTTGCTGAGGGTGCAGACGAGCGACGTGCAGCCACACGGACAGGCACACAGACACACTCGCGGCGCCCACGCCAAGTGAGACAGCCGGCCGGCGCAAGCTCGTCAGCCAGGGCCACAGCCAGAGCACCCACCCGTGAGAGGCCGGGGCCAGAGGAAGGGACGGCAGGCCGGGGGTCAGGAGAGACAGAGACGGAAAGAGATGAAGGTTCAGAGACAGGCTCCCAAGACGGCGAGAGGGCAGATGCAGATGCAGATGCAGACAGACAGACAGACACGAGCGCGCAGGCACACCCAGGGAGGGAGAGCCAGAGAGAGGGAGACACAGAGAGCGACCGACAGAGAGACGGAAAGCGGGAGACGGACAGGGGACAGGGGATGGCATCCCATCCGAGACGGACACTCTGGCACAGACCGTCACACACCGCAGAGAGCGGCCCGTGCGCAAGGGAGGCGGCGTCAGCCTTGGGCCGGGCGAGCCCCGGCTGGACGCGGTGCCCTGGGGCTGGCAATCACCCGTGGGGACCCCAAGACTTCCTCGCAGCCGAGGTCTCAAAGGTCCCCTTCGGCTTGGCTCCCTGAGGCGAGACCCAGCCCCCGCCCCAGGCCAGAGGGTGAGTGTGGGAGAGAGCGTGCGTGTGAGTGTGTCGGTGGGCGTGGGTCGGGTCGACTGGGGGGGCCGGGTGGATACCCACAGTGGAGGGGGGAGGGTGTGGCGGCCGGGGCTTTGGAAGCCTGTGCGGTCCTCTTGCTGTCTCTCTCTCTCTCCCTCTTTCTCCGTCTCCCTTACTTGTGGTTTCCGGCTCTTGACCTGTCTGGGCTGCGGGGGGTGTGTCTGTGTTTGGGGGGGCGGGCGTGAGGGTGTGTGTGTGTGTGTGTGTGTGTGTGTGTGTGTGTGTGTGTGTGTGTGTGCGCGCCGCGCCTGCGGAGACCGCGAGGTTGCCTGCCAGGGTGCGTCTGGGGGTGGGGCTGGGGCCCCGGCCCGCCCAGAATTGCCTGAGGCCTGCCAAGGGAGCCCCAGACAGAGACCCCCGCGCCTCCGCCCGCCGTTCCTCTGGTTTCCTGGACGCCGAAAGAAAGCCGAGGGGCTGGCGGGCCGCGCGGAGGCAACCCAGGTCTGCAGCGGGAGTCGGGCGCCCCCGGCCACCCGACCTGAGAGGGGCTGGAAGGCAGGCGGCGGCTCTGAGCGCGGTGGGGTGCCAGGGGCCAGCGGCAGGTGCGGCTTGCGGTGCGGCTGGGGCCGGGGGCTAAAGGAGAGGGGAGGCAGGGAAAAACAGAAACAACAAAAAGCCTACAGCACCCGGTATTCCCAGGCGGTCTCCCATCCAAGTACTAACCGGGCCCGACCCTGCTTAGCTTCCGAGATCAGACGAGATCGGCGCGTTCAGGGTGGTATGGCCGTAGACGGAGGCGGCTGCCGCCAGGCGCCCTAAGAGCCCTGCGCTGCGCCTGCCTTTCGCTCTGACCTGCCGGTCGGGCCAGCCGGCGGCCGCAGCTCTCCAGCTCTCCACGGAGCGCGCGCTGCACTTGAGCTGCACCACCCGCGACCGGACTGCCGGCGGCCCGGTGGCCGGCCCACGCCGCCCGCCCCCGCCCCCCGTCACCCCCGGCCAACACTCGGCCGGCCCGGCCCGGGGGACCACAGGGCTTCCGGGACCGGGAGCAGCCGGCCGGGTGTGCCTGCCGGGGCGTGTAGGGGGGAGGGTGGCGTGAGGGGCGCGGAGGTCTTGGCGCTCTCCCACCCTGGGACCCTCCAGGCACCCCCGGCTCGGGGCCCGCCGCCCCTCCCCCACCCCCTCGCCCACCTCCCCAAGGCGTTCGCTGCCCAGGGCCTCGGGGCGCGCTGGGGCCCGCGGTCCTCTGAGCCTCCTGCGGGCCTAGGCGCAGCCCAGCCGTGGCCCTGAGCGCCCATGCTGCCCGGCACCTGCGCGGTGCCCAAACCCACCTGGAGCCACCAGCGCCGGCGACCAGAGCTCGTCAGCCCGCCCCTTCGCCCCACCGAGGCCCCCCCCCCCTTGCCCCCACGCCGCCCTCCAAGCACAAGACCTTGCTGAGGGTGCAGACGAGCGACGTGCAGCCACACGGACAGGCACACAGACACACTCGCGGGCGCCCACGCCAAGTGAGACAGCCGGCCGGCGCAAGCTCGTCAGCCAGGGCCACAGCCAGAGCACCCACCCGTGAGAGGCCGGGGCCAGAGGAAGGGACGGCAGGCCGGGGGTCAGGAGAGACAGAGACGGAAAGAGATGAAGGTTCAGAGACAGGCTCCCAAGACGGCGAGAGGGCAGATGCAGATGCAGATGCAGACAGACAGACAGACACGAGCGCGCAGGCACACCAGGGAGGGAGAGCCAGAGAGAGGGAGACACAGAGCGACCGACAGAGAGACGGAAAGCGGGAGACGGACAGGGGACAGGGGATGGCATCCCATCCGAGACGGACACTCTGGCACAGACCGTCACACACCGCAGAGAGCGGCCCGTGCGCAAGGGAGGCGGCGTCAGCCTTGGGCCGGGCGAGCCCCGGCTGGACGCGGTGCCCTGGGGCTGGCAATCACCCGTGGGGACCCCAAGACTTCCTCGCAGCCCGAGGTCTCAAAGGTCCCCTTCGGCTTGGCTCCCTGAGGCGAGACCCAGCCCCGCCCCCCAGAGGGGTGAGTGTGGGAGAGAGCGTGCGTGTGAGTGTGTCGGTGGGCGACGGTGGGGTCGGGTCGACTGGGGGGGCCGGGTGGATACCCACAGTGGAGGGGGGAGGGTGTGGCGGCCGGGGCTTTGGAAGCCTGTGCGGTCCTCTTGCTGTCTCTCTCTCTCTCCCTCTTTCTCCGTCTCCCTTACTTGTGGTTTCCGGCTCTTGACCTGTCTGGGCTGCGGGGGGTGTGTCTGTGTTTGGGGGGGCGGGCGTGAGGGTGTGTGTGTGTGTGTGTGTGTGTGTGTGTGTGTGTGTGTGTTGTGGCGCCGCGCCTGCGGGAGACCGCGAGGTTGCCTGCCAGGGTGCGTCTGGGGGTGGGGCTGGGGCCCCGGCCCGCCCAGAATTGCCTGAGGCCTGCCAAGGGAGCCCCAGACAGAGACCCCCGCGCCTCCGCCCCGCCGTTCCTCTGGTTTCCTGGACGCCGAAAGAAAGCCGAGGGGCTGGCGGGCCGCGCGGAGGCAACCCAGGTCTGCAGCGGGAGTCGGGCGCCCCGGCCACCCGACCTGAGAGGGGCTGGAAGGCAGGCGGCGGCTCTGAGCGCGGTGGGGTGCCAGGGGCCAGCGGCAGGTGCGGCTTGCGGTGCGGCTGGGGGGGGGCTAAAGGAGAGGGGAGGCAGGGAAAAACAGAAACAACAAAAAGCCTACAGCACCCGGTATTCCCAGGCGGTCTCCCATCCAAGTACTAACCGGGCCCGACCCTGCTTAGCTTCCGAGATCAGACGAGATCGGGCGCGTTCAGGGTGGTATGGCCGTAGACGGAGGCGGCTGCCGCCAGGCGCCCTAAGAGCCCTGCGCTGCGCCTGCCTTTCGCTCTGACCTGCCGGTCGGCCAGCCGGCGGCCGCAGCTCTCCAGCTCTCCACGGAGCGCGCGCTGCACTTGAGCTGCACCACCCGCGACCGGACTGCCGGCGGCCCGGTGGCCGGCCCACGCCGCCCCGCCCCCCCCCGCCCCCCGTCACCCCGGCCAACACTCGGCCGGCCCGGCCCGGGGGACCACAGGGCTTCCGGGACCGGGAGCAGCCGGCCGGGTGTGCCTGCCGGGGCGTGTAGGGGCGAGGGTGGCGTGAGGGGCGCGGAGGTCTTGGCGCTCTCCCACCCTGGGACCCTCCAGGCACCACCCGGCTCGGGGGCCGCCGCCCCTCCCCACCCCCTCGCCCACCTCCCCAAGGCGTTCGCTGCCCAGGGCCTCGGGGCGCGCTGGGGCCCCGCGGTCCTCTGAGCCTCCTGCGGGCCTAGGCGCAGCCCAGCCGTGGCCCTGAGCGCCCATGCTGCCCGGCACCTGCGCGGTGCCCAAACCCACCTGGAGCCACCAGCGCCGGCGACCAGAGCTCGTCAGCCCCGCCCCTTCGCCCCACCGAGGCCCCCCTCCCCCTTGCCCCACGCCGCCCTCCAAGCACAAGACCTTGCTGAGGGTGCAGACGAGCGACGTGCAGCCACACGGACAGGCACACAGACACACTCGCGGCGCCCACGCCAAGTGAGACAGCCGGCCGGCGCAAGCTCGTCAGCCAGGGCCACAGCCAGAGCACCCACCCGTGAGAGGCCGGGGCCAGAGGAAGGGACGGCAGGCCGGGGGTCAGGAGAGACAGAGACGGAAAGAGATGAAGGTTCAGAGACAGGCTCCCAAGACGGCGAGAGGGCAGATGCAGATGCAGATGCAGACAGACAGACAGACACGAGCGCGCAGGCACACCCAGGGAGGGAGAGCCAGAGAGAGGGAGACACAGAGCGACCGACAGAGAGACGGAAAGCGGGAGACGGACAGGGGACAGGGGATGGCATCCCATCCGAGACGGACACTCTGGCACAGACCCGTCACACACCGCAGAGAGCGGCCCGTGCGCAAGGGAGGCGGCGTCAGCCTTGGGCCGGGCGAGCCCCGGCTGGACGCGGTGCCCTGGGGCTGGCAATCACCCGTGGGGACCCCAAGACTTCCTCGCAGCCGAGGTCTCAAAGGTCCCCTTCGGCTTGGCTCCCTGAGGCGAGACCCAGCCCCCGCCCCAGGCCAGAGGGTGAGTGTGGGAGAGAGCGTGCGTGTGAGTGTGTCGGTGGGCGACGGTGGGGTCGGGTCGACTGGGGGGGCCGGGTGGATACCCACAGTGGAGGGGGGAGGGTGTGGCGGCCGGGGCTTTGGAAGCCTGTGCGGTCCTCTTGCTGTCTCTCTCTCTCTCCCTCTTTCTCCGTCTCCCTTACTTGTGGTTTCCGGCTCTTGACCTGTCTGGGCTGCGGGGGGTGTGTCTGTGTTTGGGGGGGCGGCGTGAGGGTGTGTGTGTGTGTGTGTGTGTGTGTGTGTGTGTGTGTGTTGTGCGCCCGCGCCTGCGGGAGACCGCGAGGTTGCCTGCCAGGGTGCGTCTGGGGGTGGGGCTGGGGCCCCGCCCCCGCCCAGAATTGCCTGAGGCCTGCCAAGGGAGCCCCAGACAGAGACCCCCCGCCTCCGCCCCGCCGTTCCTCTGGTTTCCTGGACGCCGCCGAAAGAAAGCCGAGGGGCTGGCGGGCCGCGCGGAGGCAACCCAGGTCTGCAGCGGGAGTCGGGCGCCCCGGCCACCCGACCTGAGAGGGGCTGGAAGGCAGGCGGCGGCTCTGAGCGCGGTGGGGTGCCAGGGGCCAGCGGCAGGTGCGGCTTGCGGTGCGGCTGGGGCCGGGGGCTAAAGGAGAGGGGAGGCAGGGAAAAACAGAAACAACAAAAAGCCTACAGCACCCGGTATTCCCAGGCGGTCTCCCATCCAAGTACTAACCGGGCCCGACCCTGCTTAGCTTCCGAGATCAGACGAGATCGGGCGCGTTCAGGGTGGTATGGCCGTAGACGGAGGCGGCTGCCGCCAGGCGCCCTAAGAGCCCTGCGCTGCGCCTGCCTTTCGCTCTGACCTGCCGGTCGGGCCAGCCGGCGGCCGCAGCTCTCCAGCTCTCCACGGAGCGCGCGCTGCACTTGAGCTGCACCACCCGCGACCGGACTGCCGGCGGCCCGGTGGCCGGCCCACGCCGCCCCGCCCCCGCCCCCCCCCCCCGTCACCCCGGCCAACACTCGGCCGGCCCGGCCCGGGGGACCACAGGGCTTCCGGGACCGGGAGCAGCCGGCCGGGTGTGCCTGCCGGGGCGTGTAGGGGCGAGGGTGGCGTGAGGGGCGCGGAGGTCTTGGCGCTCTCCCACCCTGGGACCCTCCAGGCACCACCCGGCTCGGGGGCCGCCGCCCTCCCCCACCCCTCGCCCACCTCCCAAGGCGTTCGCTGCCCAGGGCCTCGGGGCGCGCTGGGGCCCGCGGTCCTCTGAGCCTCCTGCGGGCCTAGGCGCAGCCCAGCCGTGGCCCTGAGCGCCCATGCTGCCCGGCACCTGCGCGGTGCCCAAACCCACCTGGAGCCACCAGCGCCGGCGACCAGAGCTCGTCAGCCCCGCCCCTTCGCCCCACCGAGGCCCCCTCCCCCCTTGCCCCCACGCCGCCCTCCAAGCACAAGACCTTGCTGAGGGTGCAGACGAGCGACGTGCAGCCACACGGACAGGCACACAGACACACTCGCGGGCGCCCACGCCAAGTGAGACAGCCGGCCGGCGCAAGCTCGTCAGCCAGGGCCACAGCCAGAGCACCCACCCGTGAGAGGCCGGGGCCAGAGGAAGGGACGGCAGGCCGGGGGTCAGGAGAGACAGAGACGGAAAGAGATGAAGGTTCAGAGACAGGCTCCCAAGACGGCGAGAGGGCAGATGCAGATGCAGATGCAGACAGACAGACAGACACGAGCGCGCAGGCACACCCAGGGAGGGAGAGCCAGAGAGAGGGAGACACAGAGCGACCGACAGAGAGACGGAAAGCGGGAGACGGACAGGGGACAGGGGATGGCATCCCATCCGAGACGGACACTCTGGCACAGACCGTCACACACCGCAGAGAGCGGCCCGTGCGCAAGGGAGGCGGCGTCAGCCTTGGGCCGGGCGAGCCCCGGCTGGACGCGGTGCCCTGGGGCTGGCAATCACCCGTGGGGACCCCAAGACTTCCTCGCAGCCGAGGTCTCAAAGGTCCCCTTCGGCTTGGCTCCCTGAGGCGAGACCCAGCCCCGCCCCAGGCCAGAGGGTGAGTGTGGGAGAGAGCGTGCGTGTGAGTGTGTCGGTGGGCGACGGTGGGGTCGGGTCGACTGGGGGGCCGGGTGGATACCCACAGTGGAGGGGGGAGGGTGTGGCGGCCGGGGCTTTGGAAGCCTGTGCGGTCCTCTTGCTGTCTCTCTCTCTCTCCCTCTTTCTCCGTCTCCCTTACTTGTGGTTTCCGGCTCTTGACCTGTCTGGGCTGCGGGGGGTGTGTCTGTGTTTGGGGGGGCGGGCGTGAGGGTGTGTGTGTGTGTGTGTGTGTGTGTGTGTGTGTGTGTGTGTGTGTTGTGCGCCCGCGCCTGCGGGAGACCGCGAGGTTGCCTGCCAGGGTGCGTCTGGGGGTGGGGCTGGGGCCCGGCCCCGCCCAGAATTGCCTGAGGCCTGCCAAGGGAGCCCCAGACAGAGACCCCCGCGCCTCCGCCCCCGCCGTTCCTCTGGTTTCCTGGACGCCGAAAGAAAGCCGAGGGGCTGGCGGGCCGCGCGGAGGCAACCCAGGTCTGCAGCGGGAGTCGGGCGCCCCGGCCACCCGACCTGAGAGGGGCTGGAAGGCAGGCGGCGGCTCTGAGCGCGGTGGGGTGCCAGGGGCCAGCGGCAGGTGCGGCTTGCGGTGCGGCTGGGGCCGGGGGCTAAAGGAGAGGGGAGGCAGGGAAAAACAGAAACAACAAAAAGCCTACAGCACCCGGTATTCCCAGGCGGTCTCCCATCCAAGTACTAACCGGGCCCGACCCTGCTTAGCTTCCGAGATCAGACGAGATCGGGCGCGTTCAGGGTGGTATGGCCGTAGACGGAGGCGGCTGCCGCCAGGCGCCCTAAGAGCCCTGCGCTGCGCCTGCCTTTCGCTCTGACCTGCCGGTCGGGCCAGCCGGCGGCCGCAGCTCTCCAGCTCTCCACGGAGCGCGCGCTGCACTTGAGCTGCACCACCCGCGACCGGACTGCCGGCGGCCCGGTGGCCGGCCCACGCCGCCCCGCCCCCCGCCCCCCCCCCCGTCACCCCCGGCCAACACTCGGCCGGCCCGGCCCGGGGGACCACAGGGCTTCCGGGACCGGGAGCAGCCGGCCGGGTGTGCCTGCCGGGGCGTGTAGGGGCGAGGGTGGCGTGAGGGGCGCGGAGGTCTTGGCGCTCTCCCACCCTGGGACCCTCCAGGCACCACCCGGCTCGGGGGCCGCCGCCCCTCCCCCCCCCTCGCCCACCTCCCAAGGCGTTCGCTGCCCAGGGCCTCGGGCGCGCTGGGGCCCGCGGTCCTCTGAGCCTCCTGCGGGCCTAGGCGCAGCCCAGCCGTGGCCCTGAGCGCCCATGCTGCCGGCACCTGCGCGGTGCCCAAACCCACCTGGAGCCACCAGCGCCGGCGACCAGAGCTCGTCAGCCCCGCCCTTCGCCCACCGAGGCCCCCCCTCCCCCTTGCCCCCACGCCCGCCCTCCAAGCACAAGACCTTGCTGAGGGTGCAGACGAGCGACGTGCAGCCACACGGACAGGCACACAGACACACTCGCGGGCGCCCACGCCAAGTGAGACAGCCGGCCGGCGCAAGCTCGTCAGCCAGGGCCACAGCCAGAGCACCCACCCGTGAGAGGCCGGGGCCAGAGGAAGGGACGGCAGGCCGGGGTCAGGAGAGACAGAGACGGAAAGAGATGAAGGTTCAGAGACAGGCTCCCAAGACGGCGAGAGGGCAGATGCAGATGCAGATGCAGACAGACAGACAGACACGAGCGCGCAGGCACACACCCAGGGAGGGAGAGCCAGAGAGAGGGAGACACAGAGCGACCGACAGAGAGACGGAAAGCGGGAGACGGACAGGGGACAGGGGATGGCATCCCATCCGAGACGGACACTCTGGCACAGACCGTCACACACCCGCAGAGAGCGGCCCGTGCGCAAGGGAGGCGGCGTCAGCCTTGGGCCGGGCGAGCCCCGGCTGGACGCGGTGCCCTGGGGCTGGCAATCACCCGTGGGGACCCCAAGACTTCCTCGCAGCCGAGGTCTCAAAGGTCCCTTTCGGCTTGGCTCCCTGAGGCGAGACCAGCCCCCGCCCCCAGGCCAGAGGGTGAGTGTGGGAGAGAGCGTGCGTGTGAGTGTGTCGGTGGGCGACGGTGGGGTCGGGTCGACTGGGGGGGCCGGGTGGATACCCACAGTGGAGGGGGAGGGTGTGGCGGCCGGGGCTTTGGAAGCCTGTGCGGTCCTCTTGCTGTCTCTCTCTCTCTCCTCTTTCTCCGTCTCCCTTACTTGTGGTTTCCGGCTCTTGACCTGTCTGGGCGGGCGGGGGGTGTGTCTGTGTTTGGGGGGGCGGGCGTGAGGGTGTGTGTGTGTGTGTGTGTGTGTGTGTGTGTGTGTGTGTTGTGCGCCGCGCCTGCGGGAGACCGCGAGGTTGCCTGCCAGGGTGCGTCTGGGGGTGGGGCTGGGGCCCCGCCCCGCCCAGAATTGCCTGAGGCCTGCCAAGGGAGCCCCAGACAGAGACCCCCGCGCCTCCGCCCCCCGCCGTTCCTCTGGTTTCCTGGACGCCGGAAAAGAAAGCCGAGGGCTGGCGGGCCGCGGAGGCAACCCAGGTCTGCAGCGGGAGTCGGGCGCCCCGGCCACCCGACCTGAGAGGGGCTGGAAGGCAGGCGGCGGCTCTGAGCGCGGTGGGGTGCCAGGGGCCAGCGGCAGGTGCGGCTTGCGGTGCGGCTGGGGCCGGGGGCTAAAGGAGAGGGGAGGCAGGGAAAAACAGAAACAACAAAAAGCCTACAGCACCCGGTATTCCCAGGCGGTCTCCATCCAAGTACTAACCGGGCCCGACCCTGCTTAGCTTCCGAGATCAGACGAGATCGGGCGCGTTCAGGGTGGTATGGCCGTAGACGGAGGCGGCTGCCGCCAGGCGCCCTAAGAGCCCTGCGCTGCGCCTGCCTTTCGCTCTGACCTGCCGGTCGGCCAGCCGGCGGCCGC
>NW_017218902.1:0-11663 GCF_001704415.2 Capra hircus | reverse complement strand
GGTCCATTCACACCCTTGCTGCAACTCAAGAAGTTCCCCGACATACCCGGCTCCTTGAGAGGAAGCACGAGAGTTCCCCCCACATCCAAAGGAGCCCATTTCCGCGCTCGAGAGGAGGGATCCTTTCCCTCGTGGTCGGGAATGAATTCCCGGCGTTCCCGTCGCATCTCAAGAAGGCACTCTCCACAGGAAAGGCGAGAGGAACTCCAGGGTCGTGCCACCATTCCCAGAGTCCCCCAGATGTCAGTCCATTCCAGGGAAACCTGTTTTCCCTGCACTGCCTCGACTTTCAAGCCGAGGATCGACTCACACCACGGTGGCACGTGGGACAGCCTTGTGGGAAGCTCGTGGGAAGCCTCGTGGGAAAGCCTCGAGGGAAAGCCACAGATCCCTTGATCCACGCAAAGGGAAGCGTGACACTGCTGCTACAGCTCGGGGGGAAAGGCACGTGCATGCCCCCACTCGAGACGAGGACTGACTCCCCTGGGGGACTCCAGAAGTACCCCAAGATCCATGTCAGCACTGGAGAGGAATCCTCAGGTTCCGACACCGACTCCACACAAGGTCTTAGGCCCTGGCATCGACGGGAAAGGGTTCCCGAGAGGCCCCATCAACTCTCATGGGGACTGGCCTTTCGTGAGGCCACCAGAGCGGGTCCCTGAGGTCCCCTCGTAAGTCGAGAGCACCTGCCGCAACTCGAGAAAATCCAGGGTTCTCCCCTCCAGGCGAGATGAGGCCCATTTCCGCTGAGGCGTCTCGAGGCTAATCACACGAATATCTGCAACTTCAAAGGGTCCTTCACACCCTTGCTGCAACTCAAGAAGTTCCCCGACATACCGGTCTCCACTCGAGAGGAAGCACGAGAGTCCCGCCCACATCCAGAGGAGCCCGTTTTCCGCCTCCTTGCTCGAGAGGAGGGATCCTTTCCCTGTGTGGTCGGGAAAGAATTCCCGGCATTCCCGTCGCATCTCAAAAGGAGGCGCTCTCCACAGGAAAGGCGAGAGGAACTCCAGGGTAGTGCCACCATTCCCAGAGTCCCCCAGGTATCAGTCCATTCCAGGGAAACCTGTTTTCCCTGCACTGCCTCGACTTTCAAGCGAGATCGACTCACACCACGTGGCACGTGGGACTGCCCTGTGGGAAAGCCTCGTGGGAAAGCCTCCGAAAGCCACAGATCCCTTGATCCACGCCTAAAGCATGACACTGCTGTACAGCTCGGGAGGAAAGCGAACGTGCATGCCCCACTCGAGACGAGGACTGACTCCCCCTGGGGAGACTCCAGAAGTACCCCAAGATCCATGTCAGCACTGGAGAGGAATCCTCAGATTCCGGCACCCACTCCACACAAGGTCTTAGGCCCGGCATCGAAGGGAGAATCCGGACAGGCCCGAGCAACTCGTATGGGGACTGGCCTTTCCTGAGGCCACCAGAGCGGGTCCTGAGTTCCCGTCGTAAGTTGAGAGCACCTGCCGCAACTCGAGAAAATCCAGGAGGTTCTCCCTCCAGGCGAGATGAGGCCCATTTCCGCTGAGGCGTCTCGAGGCTAATCACACCTAACCTCTGGAACTTCCAAAGGGTCCTTCACACCTTGCTGCAACTCAAGAAGTTCCCCGACATACCCGTCTCCACTCGAGAGGAAGCACGAGAGTTCCGCCCACATCCAGAGGAGCCCCGTTTCCGCCTCCTAGCTCGAGAGAGGGATCCTTTCCCTGCGTGGTGGGGAAAGAATTCCTGGCGTTCCCGTCGCATCTCAAGAGGAGCCGCTCTCCACAGGAAAGGCAAGAGGAACTCAGGGTCGTTCCACCATTCCCAGAGTCCCCCAGATGTCTCAGTCCATTTCAGGGAAACCTGTTTTCCCTGCACTGCCTCGACTTTCAAGCCGAGGATCGACTCACACCTCGGTGGCACTTGGGACAGCCCTGTGGGAAAGCCTCGTGGGAAAGCCTCGTGGGAAAGCCTCCTTGGAAAGCCACAGATCCCTTGATCCACGTGAAGGGAAGCGTGACACTGCTGCTACAGCTCAGGAGGAAAGCGAACGTGCATGCCCCACTGGGGACGAGGAATGACTCCCCTGGGGAGACTCCAGAAGTACCCCAAATCCATGTCAGCACTGGAGAGGAATGCTCAGGTTCCGGCACCGACTCCACACAAGGTCTTAGGCCCAGCATCGAAGGGAGAGGAAACCCGAGAGGAGAGGCCCCCGAGCAACTCGCCTGGGGACTGGCCTTTCCTGAGGCCACCAGAGCGGGTCCCTGAGGTCCCGTCGTAAGTCGAGAGCACCTGCCGCAACTCGAGAAAATCCTGGAGATTCTCCCCTCCAGGCTAGATGAGGCCCATTTCCGCTGAGGCGACTCGAGGCTAATCACATCTAACCTTTGGAACTTCCATAGGGTCCTTCACACCCTTGCTGCAACTCAAGAAGTTCCCCGACATACCCTTGTCCACTCGAGAGGAAGCGCGAGCGTCCCTTGCACATCCAGAGAAGGCCCTTTTCCTCCTTGTAGCTCGAGATGAGGGATCCTTTCCCTGCGTGGTCGGGAAAGAATTCCTGGCATTCCCGTCGCATCCAAGAGGAAGCGCTCTCCACAGGAAAGGCGAGAGGAACTCCAGGGTCGTGCCACCATTCCAAGAGTCCCCCAGAGGACTGAGTCCATTCCAAAGGAAACTCTTTTACCTGCACTGCCTTGACTGTCACGTCGAGGATCGACTCACACCACGGTGGCACGTGGGACAGCCCTGTGTGTTAGCCTCGTGGGAAAGCCTCATGGGAAATCCTACAGGGAAAGCCACACATCCCTTGATCCACCCGTCGGGTAGCATGACACTGCTGCCACCGTTAGGGAGGAAAGCCCACGTGCATTTCCCCACTCGAGACGAGGACTGACTCCCCTGGGAGAGTCCAGAAGTACCCAAAAATCCGTCAGCACTGGAGAGGAATCCTCAGTTTCCGGTCCCAACTCAACACAAGGTCTTTGACTCGGGAAATGCAAGCAGTTAAAAGATCTCTCCTTTGGAGCCTCGAGGGGGGATCGGGGCTTCTCTGGATGTGGGCGGGACCCTCGTGCTTCCTTTGAGTGTAGACGGGTATGTCGGGAAAGCTCTTGAGTTGCAGCAAGTGTGTGAAGGAACCATTGGAAGTTCCAGAGGTTAGGTGTGCTTAGCCTCTAGATGCGTCAGTGGAAATAGGCCTCATTTTGCCTGTAGGGGAGAACCTCCTGGATTTTCTCGAGTTACGGCAGGTGCTCTCGAATTACGACGGGGACCTCAGGGAACCTGTCTCGTGGCCTCAGGAAAGGCCAGTCCCCATGCAAGTTGCCAGGGGGACTCTCGGGATTCCTCTTGGGTCGATGCCGGGGCCTAAGACCTTGTGTGGAGTCGAGGCCGGATCCTGAGGATTCCTCTCCAGTGCTGACATGGTTCTTGGGGTACTTCTGGAGTCTCCCCAGGGAAGTCAGTCCTCGTCTCGAGTGTGGGCATGCACGTGCGCTTTCCTCCCGAGCTGTAGCAGCAGTGTCACGCTTCCTAACGCGTGGTCAAGGGATCTGTAGCTTTCACTCAAGTCTTTCCTTCAAGGCTTTCCCAAGAGTCTTTCCCACAGGGCTGTCCCACCTGCCACCATGGTGTGAGTCGATCCTCGGCTTGAAAGTCGAGGCAGTGCAGGGAAAACAGGTTCCTCTGGAATGGACTGTGACATCTGGGGGACTCTTGGAATGGTGGTACGACCCTGGAGTTCCGCTCGCCTTTCCTGTGGAGAGCGCCTCCTCTTGAGATGGGACGGGAACGCCGGGAATTCTTTCCCGACCAAGCAGGGAAAGGATCCGTCATCTCGAGGTCCGAGGCAGAAACGGGGCTCCTCTGGATGTGGGCGGGACCCTCGTGCTTCCTCTGGAGTGGAGACGGTATGTCGGGGAACTTCTTGAGTTTCAGCAAGGTTGTGAAGGAACCTTTGGAATTTCCAGAGTTTAGGTGTGATTAGCCTCGAGTGCCTCAGCGGAAATTGGCCTCATCTTGCCTGGAGGGGAGAACCTCCTGGATTTTCTCGAATTGTGGCAGGTGTTCTCAACGTACGCTGGGACCTCAGGGACCCGCTCTGGTGGCGTCAGGAAAGGCCAGTTCCCATCCGAGTGGCTACGGGGCCTCTCAGGATTCCTCTCCCGTCGATGGTGGGGCCTAAGACCTTGTGTGAAGTCGAGGCCGGTACCTGAGGATTCCTCTCCCGTGGTGACATGGTTCTTGGGGTACTTCTTGAGTCTCCCCAGGGGTGTCAGTCCTCTTCTCAGCGGGATCATGCAAGAACGCTTACCTCCTGAGCTGCAGTAGCAGTGTCACGCTGCCCGTCGCGTGATCAAGAGATCTATGTCTTTCCCTCGAGGTATTTCTCACGGGCTTTCCCTCGAGGCTTTCCCCACGAGGCTTTCCCACATCGGCTGTCCCACGTGCCACCATGGTGCCAGTCGATCCTCGGCGTGAAAATCAAGGCAGTGCAGGGAAAACAGGTTCCTCTGGAATGGACTGAGACATCTGGGGACTCTTGGAATTTGTGGCACGACCCTGGAGTTCCTCTCGCCTTTCCTGTGGAGAGCGCCTCTTCTTGAGATGCGGTGGGAACGCCGGGAATACTTTCCCGACCAAGCAGGGAAAGTCCCGTGGTCCAGCCCCGGTGGATCCAGCGTGATTCGAAGGTGGGGACGTAGTCGTCAGTCTTGGAAATATACATATTTAATCCCAGATATAAAGAGATTAGAAATGGATTTGTGTAGTAGGAAGATTATTGGAGAAAAAGAGGCTGAATAACTTGGATTACGTGGAATAGCATCCATCCTCCAGTAGAGGAATTCAGCCAGAAAAACGGGAGCAAAAAAGAAGCGACATGGGGGGAATCAGTCTTTCCGGAAACTGATCTGATTTCTTTATTTTTGGTTTTGCTTGTATACCTCTTGTTACACCATAGGGATGAATACAGAGTCACGCAGGAGTCGGCATCCTGACCTTTATCAAAATCAGGTGCTTCACCATAAATGTATAAAAAAAAGGTCTTAGGGATCTTACATCATCTTCTGGCCATGAATGAGACCTGCTGACATTTTATGATCCTTTCTTTCTGATAACCAAATAAACTTATTTCTTCCAAGGGTGTTTTTTCTTAAACCAGGCACCACCCTCCAAATAAAGTTACATTCCTATAGGGTGAGGGGTGTAGTGAGTTACAATCAAGAAAGGAATTTATTTAACCCAAGGTTAACATGATTAGTCTTAAAGGTGAATTCTTATTTCTCCTATATGCTTAAAGGTTAATACTTATTTCTCCTATATACTAGTTATATTCATTATAAGGGTAGGGAACATGGAGATTTATCAGCAAACATCAGCCTAACAAATGAAAATCCTTTCATCAATTCTCCCCTTAAGATCTATTTAGTCTTAAGATATGATAAAGTTACATTCTTACATAGAAAGGACACAGTGATATATAACAAAGTACAGTGATCTATTACAAAAGTGAAAATCCATTAACTCAAAAAGTCTAGTATTGCTAACATCAAAAACTGCTATATTTCCTTTGCTATATTCCAAATACATTGATTAATATATTCCCAAGTGCCTAAGGATATGGAGGCCTGGTGGCAATCATTGACTCAACAAGAAGAAAAAGTCCTATGCTAATTAAGACTCTCAAAATACTCCAAAACTCTCTGTGCTGTTTACAGTTGAGAGGCAGTAAACAATCTTGTGCCTAGTGGCAGCAGTATGGATAATCCTGTCACACAAGCTGGTCTGTCAGCAGAGAGGTTTGACCTAAAATATCCTTGTCCCACCCAGAGCAGGGAATTAGCAGCAATTTTTGACACAACAAATGAAGAACCCTTCACCAATATAATTCCTAACCAACTATACTAATAATTTCTAACTCCCCAAAATAATTTGCCTTTAGTAAGTCTAAAACATCTCATGCCTCTCAGGTTGGGAGGCTGTAAACAATCACATGTGGCCGGACAAACCTATAAAGGTGGGCTAGATAACCTTCAGAGGAGTCGGCAAGCTGAAACACTCTTGTCATGCCCAAGAATATTTATTGCCTTGAAGCTGCACGTTTACTTCTTCTCCGAGAGAAACAGTTATGGGGGAGAGCCCCCGTAAAGTCAGAAGTGTAGGTGAGAGCATAAAACAGACTCTGGTTTTGGGGTTCGATGCTCGGGAACAGGGGGTTACCTGAGGCTTGATCACGCCTTTGCGCATGCCAAGCCTCCTTCCTCATGAACCTTTGCCATAGGCGGAATTCCTCACGCTGGTCCCCGGAAGGAAAGGATCCCTCATCTCGAGCGACGAGGCGGAAACGCGCCTCCTGTGGATGTAGGGGGGGACCATCTTGCTTATTCTCGAGTGGAGACGGGTATGTCGGGGAACTTCTTGAGTTGGCAGCAAGGGTGTAAAGTACCTTTTGGAAGTTCCAGAGGTTAGGTGTGATTAGCCTCGAGACACCTCAGTGGAAATGGGCCTCATCTCGCCTGGAGGGGAGAACCTCCTGGATTTTCTCGAGTTGCGGCAGGTGCTCTCGACTTAACGACGGGGACCTCAGGGGCCAGCTCTGGTGGCCTCAGGAAAGGCCAGTCCCCATTCAAGTTTCTAGGGGGCCTCTCAGGATTCCTCTCCTGTCGATGCCGGGGCCTAAGACCTTGTGTGAAGTCGGGGCTGGAACCTGAAGATTCCTCTCCCAGTGCTGACATGGATCTTGTGGTACTTCTGGAGTCTCCCCAGGGGAGTCAGTCCTCGTCTCGAGTGGGGGCATGCACGTGCGCTTTCCTCCTGAGCGGTAGCAGCAGTGTCACGCTTCCCGTCGCGTGGATCAAGGGATCTGTGGCTTTCCCTCTAGGCTTTCCCATGAGGCTTTCCCACAGGGCTGTCCCACATGCCACCTTGGTGTGAGACGATCCTCGGCGTGAAAGTCATGGCAGTGCAGGGAAAACAGGTTCCTCTGGAATGGACTGAGACATCTGGGGAACTCTTGGAATGGTGGCACGACCCTGGAGTTTCCTCTGGCCTTTCCTGTGGAGAGCACTTCCTCTTGAGATGCGACGGGAACGCCAGGAATTCTTTCCCGACCACGCAGGGAAAGGATCCCTCCTCTCTAGATACGAGGCGGAAACGGGGCTCCTCTGGATGTGGGTGGGACCCTCGTGCTTCATCTCGAGTGGAGACGGGTATGTCGGTGATCTTCTTGACTTGCCGCAGGGGTGTCAAAGACCCTTTGGAAGTTCCAGAGGTTAGGTGTGATTAGCCTCGAGATGCCTCAGGGGAAATGGGCCTCATCTCGCCTGGAGGGGAGAACCTCCTGGATTATCTTGAGTTGGAGCAGGTGCTCTCGTCTTAGCATGGGGACCTCAGGGACCCGCTCCTGTGGCCTCAGAAAAGGCCAGTGCCCATGGGAGTTGCTAGGGGGCCTCTCAGGATTCCTCTCACGTCGATGCCGGGGCCTAAGACCTTGTGTGGAGAGCCCGAGCGGAGGCGGCGCGGAGCGTTTCGGTTCTCAGTGCCTGGGGCACCGGTGTGTGGTGTGAGGCTGCGGCGGAGCCTCTACACTGAAGGTGCGAGAGGTTGGCAGCTTCGATTGAAGCACATCGAGCGGCGACAGCAGTGAAAGTCATGAGCGACAGCGGCGAGGAGAACTACGGCGAGGGGGAATCCCGTTCTGCTTCCAGAAGCGGAAGTGCTCATGGATCTGGGGAAATCTGCAAGTCATACCCCTGCAAGGTCTCGCTCCAAGGAAGATTCCAGGCGTTCCAGATCAAAGTCCAGGTCCAGATCGGAATCTAGGTCTAGATCCAGAAGAAGTTCTCGGAGGCATTATACAAGGTCACGATCTCGGTCCCGGTCCCATAGAAGATCTCGTAGCAGATCTTACAGCAGAGATTATCGAAGACGGGCATAGCCACAGTCATTCTCCCATGTCTACTCGCTGGCGTCATGTTGGGAATCGGGCAAATCCTGATCCTAACTGTTGTCTTGGAGTATTTGGATTGAGCTTGTATACTACAGAAAGAGATCTAAGAGAAATGTTCTCTAAATATGGCCCAATTGCTGATGTAATCTATTGTATATGACCAGCAGTCTAGACGTTCAAGAGGATTTGCCTTTGTATACTTTGAAAATGTAGATGATGCCAAGGAAGCAAAAGAGCGTGCCAATGGAATGGAGCTTGATGGATGTAGGATCAGAGTTGACTTCTCCATAACGAAAAGACCACATACTCCAACAGCAGGAATTTACATGGGGAGACCTACCTATGGCAGCTCACGCCGTCGAGATTACTATGACAGAGGATATGATCGAGGCTATGATGATCGGGACTATTACAGCAGATCGTACAGAGGAGGAGGAGGAGGAGGAGGGAGGATGGAGAGCTGCTCAAGACAGGGATCAGAAATACAGAAGACGGTCACCTTCTCCCTACTATAGTCGTGGAGGATACAGATCACGTTCCAGATCTCGATCATACTCACCTCATCGCTATTAAAGCATGAAGATGAAGACTTTCTGAAACCTGCCCTAGAGTTGGGATATTGTTTGTGGACAATATTTTTTATTGTCTCCTGTTTAAAAAGTGAACAGTGCCTGGTGAAGTTAGGTGACTTTTACACCTTTTATGATGACTACTTTTGGTGGAGTTGAAATGCTGTTTTCATTCTGCATTTGTGTAGTTCGGTGCTTTGTTCAAAGTTAAGTGTTTTCAGAAAAGTATGTTTTACATGTATTTTTTTACAGTCTAAAATTTTGACTGCTGAGAAGTTTCTATTGTACAGAACTTCATTTAAATGGTTTTTTCTACTGAATACAGGGTATTCTGAAGATTGAAGCCTGTGTGTAAAATGCTACCAAATGGCAAAAAGCAACAATAACGTTTGGTTTTTACTTTTCTTTCTAACATATCAATGCTTAGGAGAACTGTTCTGATTAGATTGTCAGTAGTAAATTAAAGAAAAAAATGCCCGTTTTCCTCGAGTCCATGAAACATACCATACTTAATATACCTGCAGTTAAGTGATAAAAATTACGCTCTGTAACTCTATACTGCTAGTGTTAAAAACTAAAGATCTTTCAATACAGCAAATGCTTAATGCTTATATAAATGTGACTTTGACAGCCTTTATGTAATCTGTATTATACATAGCAGGGAATAAGATGAGTTGCACAATGTATGCCTTAAAAAGGCTATTTCTTAAAGCTGTTAGAAGGGGATAATGGTATTTCAATTAGTAATCAGCAAGTGAAAATAATATTCCACCACAAATGTACTCTTGTTCTTCTAGCTTTTAAGACTATATGGAAAAACTGGGTGGTTCAGAGTTTTGAGAAAAAAAGAAGGGAACACTACACCTGTGTTGTGGATGATCTGAAGACTTTGCCTGTTCATTTTTTAAATACTAATTTCAGGTTCTTTGCCTTACCAAAGGAGGCCCAATTTCACTCAAAAGTTTTGAGAACTGTGTTTAAATAAATGCAAAGAAAAGAGTAAAAAGGAAAGAAAAAAAAAAGACCTTGGTGAGGAGTTGGGGCAGGAACCTGAGGATTCCTCTACAGTGCTGACATGGATCTTGGGGTACTTCTGGAGCCCCCCAGGGAAGTCAGTCTTCGTCTCGAATGGGGGCATGCACGTGCGCTTTCCTCCCGAGCTGTAGCAGCAGTGTCACGCTTCCGGTCGCGTGGATCAAGTGATCTGTGGCTTTTCCTCCAGGCTTTACCACGAGGCTATCCCAGAGGGCTGTCCCACATGCCGCCGAGGTGTGAGTCGAACCTCGGCGTGAAAGTCGAGGCAGTGCAGGGAAAACAGGTTCCTCTGGAATGGACTGAGACATCTAGGGGACTCTTGGAATGGTGGCACGACTCTGGAGTTCCTCTCGCATTTCCTGTGGAGAGCGCCTCCACTTGAGATGCGACGGGAACGCCGGGAATTCTTTCCCGACGAAGCAGGGAAAGGATCCCACATCTCGAGCTACGAGGCGGAAAGGGGCTCCTCTGGATGTGGGCGGGACCCTCGTGCTTCCTATCGAGAGGAGACGGGTATGTCAGGGAACTTCTTGAGTGGCAGCAAGGGTGTGAAGGACCCTTTGGAAGTTCCAGAGGTTAGGTGTGATTAGCCTCCAGACGCTTCAGCGGAAATGGGCTTCATCTCGCCTGGAGGGGAGAACCTCCTGGATTTTCTCGAGTTGCGGCAGGTGCTCTCGACTTACGACGGGGACCTCAGGGACCCGCTCTGGTGGCCTCAGGAAAGGCCAGTCCACATGCGAGTTGCTCGGGGGCCTCTCGGGATTCCTCTACCATCGAGGCCGGGGCCTAAGACCTTGTGTGGAGTCGGTGCCGGAACCTGAGGATTCTTCTGCAGTGCTGACATGGATCTTGGGGTACTTCTGGAGTCTCCCCAGGGGAGTCAGTCCTCGTTTGAGTGGGCGCATGCACGTGCGCTTACCTCCGGAGCTGTGGCAGCAGTGTCATGCTTCCCTTCGCCTGGATCAAGGGATCTGTGGCTTTCCCACGAGGCTTTCCCACAGGGCTATCCCACGTGCCACCGTGGTGTGAGTCGATCGATGGCTTGAAAGTCAACGCAGTGCAAGGAAAACAGGTTTCCCTGGAATGGACTGAGACATCTGGCGAATCTGGGAATGGTGGCACGACCCTGGACTTCCTCTCGACTTTCCTGTGGAGAGCGCCTCCTCTTGAGATGCGACGGGAACGCCGGGAATTCTTTCCCGACCACTCAGGGAAAGGATCCCTTCTCTCGAGCTAGGAGGCGGAAACGGTGCTCCTCTGTATGTGGGCGGGACTCTCGTGCTTCCTCTCGAGTGGAGACGGCTATGTCGGGGAAATTCTGGATTTGCAGCAAGGGTGTAAAGGACCCTTTGGAAGTTCCAGAGGTTAGGTGTGATTAGCCTCGAGACGCCTCAGTGGAAATGGTCCTCATGTTGCCAGGAGGGGAGAACCGCCTGGATTTTCTCGAGTTGCGGCAGGTGCTCTCGACTTTCGACGGGGACCTCAGGGACCCGCTCTGGTGGCCTCAGGAAAGGCCAGTCCCTATGCGAGTTGCTCGGGGCCTCTGGGATTCCTCTCCCATCGATGCCAGGGCCTAGACCTTGTGTGGAGTCGGTGCCGGAACTTGAGCATTCCTCTGCAGTGCTGACATGGATCTTGGGGTACTTCTGATCTCCCCAGGGGAGTCAGTCCTCGTCTCGAGTGGGGGCATGCTCGTGCGCTTTCCTCCCGAGCTGTAGCAGCAGTCACGCTTCCCCGAGTGGATCAAGGGATCTGTGGCTTTCCTCGAGGCTTTTCCCACGAGGCTTTCCCACAGGGCTGTCCCACGTGCCACCGTGGTGTGAGTTGATCCTCGGCTGAAAGTCGAGGCAGTGCAGGGAAAACAGGTTTCCCTGAATGGACTGAGACATCTGGGGACTCTGGGAATGGTGGCACGACCCTGGAGTTCCTCTCGCCTTTCCTGTGGAGAGCGCCTCCTCTTGAGATGCGGGAACGGGGAATTCTTTCCGACCACGCAGGGAAAGGATGCACCTCTCGAGCTATGAGGCGGAAACGGGGCTCCTCTGGATGTGGGCGGGACTCTCGTGCTTCCTCTCGAGTGAGACGGTATGTCGGGGAACTTCTTGAGTTGCAGCAAGGGT
>NW_017218901.1:0-11663 GCF_001704415.2 Capra hircus | reverse complement strand
TGGTCCTCATCTCGCCTGGAGGGGAGAACCTCCTGGATTTTCTCGAGCTGCGGCAGGTGCTCTCGACTTACGACGGGGACCTCAGGGACCCGCTCTGGTGGCCTCAGGAAGGGCCAGTCCCCATGCGAGTTGCTCGGGGCCTCTCGGGATTCCTCTCCCGTCGATGCTAGGGTCTAAGACATTGTGTGGAGTCCGTGCCGAAACTTCAGGATTCCTCTCCAGTGCTGACATGGATCTTGGAGTATTTCTCGAGTCTCCCCAGCGAAGTCAGTCCTCATCTGGTGTAGGGGCATGCACGTGCGCTTTCCTCCCGAGCTGTAGCAGCAGTGTCACGCTTCCCTTCGCGTGGATCAAGGGATCTGTCGCTTTCCCTCAAGGCTTCCCCACGAGGCTTTCCCACAGGGCTGTCCCACGTGCCACCGTGGTGTGAGTCGATCCTCGGCTTGAAAGTCGAGGCAGTGCAGGGAAAACAGGTTTCCCTGGAATGGACTGAGACATCTGGGGGACTCTGGGAATGGTGGCACGACCCTGGAGTTCTCTCGCCTTTCCTGTGGAGAGCGTCCTCTTGAGATCCGACGGGAACGCCGGGAATTCTTTCCTGGACCACGCAGGGAAAGGATCCCTCCTCTCGAGCTAGGAGGCGGAAACGGGGCTCCTCTGGATGTGGGCGGGACTCTCGTGCTTCCTCTCACGTGGAGACGGGTTATGTCGGGGAACTTCTTGAGTTGCCAGCAAGGGTGTGAAGGACCCTTTGGAAGTTCCAGAGGTTAGGTGTGTTTAGTCTCGAGATGCCTCAGCGGAAATGGGCCTCATGTCGCCTGGAATGGAGAGGCTCCTGGATATTCTCGAGTTTCAGCAGGTGCTCTCAAGTTATGACGGGGACTTCAGGGACCCACTCTGGCGGCCGCAGGAAAGGCCAGTCATCATGCGTGTTGCTAGGGGGCCTCTCGTGATTCCTCTCCCGTCGATGCCGGGGCCTAAGACCTTGTGTGGAGATGGGGCCGGAACCTGAGGATTCCTCTCCCAGTGCTGACATGGATTTTTGGGGTACTTCTGGAGTCTCCACAAGGGAGTGAGGCCTCGTCTCGAGTGGGGGCATGCACGTGCGCTTTCCTCCCGTGCTGTAGCAGCAGTGTCACGCTTCCCATCGCGTGGATCAAGGGATCTGTGGCTTTCCCTCGAGGCTTTCAGACGAGGCTTTCCCACAGGGCTCTCCCCCATACCACCGCGATCCTCGCCTCTGCCACCGCGATCCTCGCCGTGAAAGTCGAAGCAGTGCAGGGAAAGCAGGATCCTCTGGAATGGACTGAGACATCTGGGGGACTCTTGGAATGGTGGCACGACCATGAGTTCCTCTCGCCTTTCCTGTGCAGCGCGCCTCCTCTTGAGATGCGTCGGAAACGTCGGGAATTCTTTCCCGAGGAAGCAGGGAAGGATCCCTCATCTCGAGCTTGGAGGCGGAAACGGACCTCCTCTGGAGGTGGCTGGACCCTCGTGCTTCCTCTGGAGTGGAGACGGGTATGTCAGGGAACTTCTTGACTTGTAGCAAGGGTGTGTAGGACCCTTTGGAAATTCCAGAGTTTAGGTGTGATTACTGTCGAGACACCGCAGAGAAAATGGGCCTCATCTCGACTGGAGCAGAGAACCTCCTGGATTTTCTCGAGTTGCAGCAGGTGCTCTCGACATACGACCGTGACCTCAGGGACAGTGTAGCAGATATGTCAAGCTTCCCGTCGCGGGGATCAAGGGATCTGTGGCTTTCCCTCGAGGCTTTCCCACGAGGCTTTCCCACAGGGCGGTCCCACGTGCCACCATGGTGTGAGTCGATACTCGGCGTGAAAGTCAAGGCAGTGCAGGGAAAACAGGTTCCTCTGAAATGGACTGACACATCTGGGGGACTCTTGGAATGGTGGCACGACCCTGGAGTTCCTCTCGCCTTTCCTATTGAGAGCCCTTACTCTTGAGATGCCTTGGGAATGCCGAAAAATCTTTCCTGTCTAAGCAGGATAGGATCTCTCATCTCGAGCTGCCAGGCGGAAACGGGGTTCCTCTGGATTTGGGCGGGACCCTCGTGCTTCCTCTCGAGTGGAGACGGGTATGTCGGGGAACTTCTTGAGTTGCAGCAAGGACCCTTATGAATTTCCAGAGTTTAGGTGTGATGAGCCTCCAGACGCCTCAGAGGAAATGGGCCTCATCTCGCCTGGAGGGGAGAACCTCCTGGATTTTCTAGAGTTGGGCAGGGTCTCTCGAGTTACGACGGGGACCTCAGGGACCCGCTCTGGTGGCCTCAGGAAAGGCCAGTGCCCATGGGAGTTGCAAGGGGGCCTTTCGGGATTCCTCTCCCGTCGATGTTGGGGCCTAAGACCTTGTGTGGAGTCGGGGCCGGAACCTGAGGATTCCTCCCCAGTACTGACATGGATCTTGGCGTACTTCTGGAGTCTCCCCTGGGGAGTCAGTGCTCATCTCGTGTGGGGGCATGCACGTGAGCTTTCCTCACGAACTGTAGCAGCAGTGTCACACTTCCCGTCGCGTGGATCAAGGGATCTGTAGCTTTCCCTTGAGGCTTTCCGACGAGGCTTTCCCACAGGGCTGTCCCACGTGCCATAGTGGAGTGAGTGGATCCTCGGCATGAAAGTAGAGGCAGTGAAGGGAAAACAAGTTCCTCTGGAATGGACTGAGACATGTGGGGGTCCCTTGGAATTGTGGCACGACACTGGGGTTTATCTCCCCTTTCCTGTTGAGAGCGCCTCCTCTTGATATGCGACGGGAAAGCCGGGAATTCTTTCCAGAGGAAGCAGGAAAAGAATCCCTCATCTCGAGCTATGAGGTGGAAACCAGGCTCCTCTGGATGTGGGCGGGACCCTCGTGCTTCCTCTTGAGTGGAGACTGGTATGTCGGGGAACTTCTTGAGTTGCAGCAAGGGTGTGAAGGACCCTTTGGAAGTTCCAGAGGTTAGGTGTGATTAGCCTCGAGACGCCTCAGCGGAAATGGGCCTCATCTCGCCTGAAGGGGAGAACCTCCTGGATTTTCTCGAGTTGTGGCAGGTGCTCTCGAGTTACAATGGAGACCTCAGGGACCCGCTCTGGTGAACTCAGGAAAGGCCAGTCCCCATGCGAGTTGCAACGGGGCCTCTCAGGATTCCTCTCCCCTCGATGCCGGGGCCTAAGACCTTGTGTGGAGTCGGGACCGGAACCTGAGGATTCTTCTCCAGTGCTGACATGGATCTTGGCGTACTTCTGGAGTCTCCCAAGTGGCGTCAGTCCTCCTCTCGAGTGGGGTCATGCACGTGCGCTTTCCTCCCGAGCGGTAGCAGCAGTGTCACGCTTCCCGTCTCGTGGATCAAGGGATCTGTGGCTTTCCCTCGAGTCTTTCCCATGAGGCTTTCCCTCAGGGCTATTCCACGTGCCACCATGATGTGAGTCGATCCTCGGCGTGAAAGTCGAACCAGTGCAGGGAAAACAGGAACCTCCTTCCCCACAGTAGGTGGTACACTGTCCCCTTGGGCGGGTATCTCCAGGGCACTCGCGCTGGGGGGTTGCCCACAGAGGTGCGGGCCTCAGGCTCCACGTGAGAAAAGCCCCCAATGGCATTAGCTGCCGGTCCAGACGCTGGCCCCTCAGGTCTCTGGCCGGAGCCTTGGGCTCCAGGCAACTAAAAGCCCTTGGAGGTGGCGCTCTGGGACTGCTGTAGGGAAAGGACGCCAAGAGCCCACGGAGGAGTTGGGGAGGGGGCAGGGGGGAAACAGAGGCGAGGACAGCGAGGGATCTAGGTGGAGGCACTGGAGAGAGCGTCCGGTGTCCCGGAATGCCTCGGAGGAGCCAGCGGGGGACAGTCGAGGCCCAGGGACCTGTGGAATGTGAAAAGGCGGGAAACCCCAGAGCAAGGCAGGCTGGGGAAGGGGGCGTTGGTGGCCAATTCAAAGGGACCTAGGGGCGTTTCCTGGGCGGTGAGCTCCCTTGGCACTGCTGAGGGCCCCTGATTGATCCACCCGGGGTTGATCCCAACCCCCGCTGCGAGGGAGGGCCACAAACCAAAGCCCCCGAACTGCCCGCCCACCCCAACGGGGATCTTGGCAGTCCGGGGCACAGCCGTGCCCGGGAAAAACCCACTAGCTCCACAGGACTCCGTCCAGGGTCTCTGCTTGGAAAGAGGCCAGGGGCGGCCCCCTCCATCTACCCACCCAAACCCTATTGACGTCAATGGGGGCGGAGCCGCCTACCCCTCTCCAGAGTCCTGAGCTGCTGGGTCCCCGCCCACTCGGCCAGCAGTCTGCAGCGTGCCCGTGTGCCTCTCCCACCATGGCTTTGTCCGGCTCCTCCAGCACCTCAAGCGGTACGTTTGCCCTCGGTCCCTGGGGTCGGATCACGTCTCAGGGGATTTGCGGGGGGCCCGGGCAAGGGCTCTCGGCCAATGTGTCGACCCCCCCCTCCCACCCGAGAACGGCGGGGACCCATCGGCCGGGCCCGGGGTTCCGAGGCGTCAGGTGTGCCCAAAGTCGGAGGGCGTGGCATCGTTCGTTCATCTTGCTCCTTTGGCACACACATGGCTTCTCCGTTCTCTTTTCTGGGAAGACAGTGTTGTTTCAGGGGGCGTGCTGCGGGGGGCGGGGGGCGGGGTTGGGGGGTGGTGGGAGTGGGTGCTGTGCTGGGATGAGGCCCTTTATCCTCACATCTTCCTGTGGGAATGGGAGTCGGGGAGCTCTGTGGCCTTGCTGCCTTCAGTGGCTTCCTCTGCACAGGGACCTAGTGGCTTCTGCCTTCTGTCAGGCGTTACGGGGTTTGGGCTTCGCTTTGGCGGCCTTGGCCTTTGCCTTGGCCTGGGCCTTGGCCTTGCCCTTGGCGTTGCCCTTGCCCTTGCCTTGGCCGTGGGCTTGGCCTTGCCCTGCCCTTGAACTTGAACTTGAACTTCACCTTGACCTTGACCTTGAACATGAACTTGACCTTGACCTTGAACTTGAACTTGACCGTGAACTTGACCTTGACCTTGAACTTGACCTTGACCTTGAGCTTGACCTTGACCTTGAACTTGATCTTGACCTTGAACTTGAACATGACCGTGAACTTGAACTTGACCTTGAACTTGACCTTGAACTTGAACTTGACCGTGAATTTGAATTTGACCTTGACCTTGACTTTGAACTTGAACCTGAACTAGACCGTGAACTTGAACTTGAACGTGAACGTGAACTTGACCTTGAACTTGAACTTGAACGTGAACTTGACCTTGAACTTGAACTTGACTTTGAACTTGAACTTGACCTTGAACTTGAACTTGATCTTGACCTTGAACTTGAACTTGACCTTGAACTTGAACTTGACCGTGAATTTGAATTTGACCTTGACCTTGACTTTGAACTTGAACCTGAACTTGACCGTGAACTTGAACTTGAACTTGAACGTGAACGTGAACTTGACCTTGAACTTGAACTTGAACGTTGAACTTGAACTTGAACTTGACCTTGAACTTGAACTTGACCTTGAACCTTGAACTTGAACTTGACCTTGAACTTGAACTTGAACTTGAACTTGACCTTGAACTTGAACTTGACCTTGAACTTGAACCTTGAACTTGACCTTGAACCTTGAACTTGAACTTGACCTTGAACTTGAACTTGACCTTGAACTTGAACTTGACCGTGAATTTGAATTTGACCTTGACCTTGACTTTGAACTTGAACCTGAACTTGACCGTGAACTTGAACTTGAACTTGACCGTGAATTTGACCTTGAACTTGACCTTGAACTTGAATTTGACCTTGACCTTGACCTTGAACTTGACCGTGAATTTGAACATGGACTTGACCTTGTCCTTGACCAACAACGGGAGACCTCGAGATTTGCTCAGAGCACCGGAGGTCCAGAGGCAGGGCCCTGTATCTCCCCTTCCCTTTGTGATCATTGCAAAGACATTCCTAGCTGATAGCGGGAGTGCCCATGAAGAAGCAAGCAGTGGGTGTGTGTTTGACACGTCTGTGTGCCTTCCTGGCCTCACTCCACAAGGGGCCTTTCCTCTCGAAGTAGGCCCCATGTCCCCTTGGGGAGGGTGTCATGCCTCTTTTCTCCTCACTGTCAAAGGGTGGAGCCAAGCTCGCTCTGTCAGAGGTACAAAAACAGCAATTGAATGGATTTTCAAGCTCTTGCTAGGCTGCACCCTTTCAGGGCCCACTTTACTGAAACAGGTGCTCTGTGGCCCCTGGTTGGGTATGCAGGTTCACAAACAGGGTGAGATCCTGTCCAAGCCAAGAATTTTCCTGAAAGACCTAGGCTCACTAGAGCTCTCCTCCAGAGCAAAGGGGATAGAGGAGATGTATGGAGGAGTCTTTGCCTTTCCCTGTGAGTGTGGGGCTACTCCCTACGGCCCCAAGCTCAGGGATAACTGCCTCTAAGAAAGGAATGGCAAGAAGCGCTATTCTTGGAGGTTGGGACAGGGAGTTCACAGCATGTGGGGAAAGAAAGGCTTCTTCGGGGAAGAAGAGGCAACCACCAGGCGTGTGTTTGCAAGCCTCTATTTGGAAGGAACAGGTTTGCTTATACAACTCAAGATCTCCAGATCTGCTCAGAGGACTGAAGTTCCAGAGACAGGGCCATGTATCTCCCCTTCCCTTTGAGATCCTTGCAAAGACATTCCTAGCAGATCGTGGGAGTGCCCATGAAGAAGCAAGCAGCGGGAGTGTGCTTGACATCACTGGCTGCCTACCTGGGCTCAGCTCCTCAAGGGGCCTTTCTCTCCTGGTAGGCCCTATGCCCCCTTTGGAGAGGGTGGTGCCCTCTTCCCTCCACACTGCCAAAGGGTGGAGGTGGAGCAAACTCGTTCTCTCCGAGGTAAAGAAAGACAAATTGGATGGATTTTTAAGCTCTTTCTATGCTGCACCCCCTACAGGACCCACTCGAGCAAAACAGGTGCCCTGTGGCCCCTAGGTCGGGTATGCAGGTTCACACACCGGGTGGGATCCCGTCAAAGCCAAGAATTTTCCTGACAGACCTAGGCTCACTAGAGCTCTCCTCCAGAGGAAAGGGGACAGAAAAGACGTGTGTGTGGAGGTGGCTCTGCCTTTCCAGGTCCCAATCTCAGGGATAACTGCCCCTAAGAAAGGAACTGCTGCTGCTGCTGCTGCTAAGTTGCTTCAGTCGTGTTCGACTCTGTGCGACGCCATAGACGGTAGCCCACTAGGCTCCCCCGTCCCTGGGATTCTCCAGGCAAGAACAGTAAGTGGGTTGCCATTGCCTTCTCCAATGCATGAAAGTGAAAATGAAAGTGCAGTCGCTCAGTCGTGTCCGACCCTCAGCGACCCCACGGACTGCAGCCTACCAGGCTTCTCCGTCCATAGGATTTTCTGAAAGGAACTGCAAGAAGCGCTTTTCCAGGAGGCTGGGAAAGGGTGTTCGCAGGATGTGGGGAAAGAGAGCCTCCTTCGGGGAAGAATAGGCGGCCACTTGTTTTGTGTTGCAAACCTCTATTTGGAAGGAACAGGTTAGCTTATACAAAGGGAGACCTCCAGATCTGCTCAGAGGACCAAAGTTGCAGAGGCAGGTCGGTGTATTTTCCCTTCACTTTGCGATCCTTGCAAAGACATTCCTTGCTGATAGATGATTCAGCAAGGGCCTTTGAGACTGTTGTTTTCTTTCCTAGGTTCAAAGATTCCTTCAGTTCCTAATATAGATATCCTAGAAATTATGTGACATCCGTGAATATCTGATATGTCCTGGTCAAATGCTGTCACTTATAATTCCAGTTATCATATTAAAGCATTTCAAGTCGCAGCAGTGACCAGATTACATTGTCAATTTCTATATAATCAGGTTTTAACCATGTCCTCTATGGTTTCACACTGATGCCTTTGCAGAAATACTGCTACTTCAAGATATATGGAATATACTTTTTTTAAGCTTACCGATAATTTGTTTGTTTGTTTGTTTGTCTTCTGGTAAGCTGGCACCAGATGGAATTTAGTCTCCTCTCTAGGTTAAGAGAGCAAAGTTTTCTTAGAATGCAATTTTTGATAACAGACTATGAGTTTCTTTACCTTTCATTGATTTATAATTGTTTTCATCATCTGTTTTTTTACTTCGGTAAAGTAAATAAGCCTTATTTAAGATTTTGGTACATGTAGGATGGACTAAGCTTTCCCCACTCTTGCAAGTTCCCTTAACCCTTCAGATTCTTCTCGTGGGACCAAGATCTCACTTTCCTCCAGAGGGACAATCCAAGCTTTTTATTAGTTGATCTGCCCCTGACATCAGAGTCAATTTGAGCACGAGTTGGCCTATAATTTAGGCATGAAACTATGACTACATAAAGAAAAGGTGACTTTATGATTCAGGGATGGCCATGATATGCCTTGCACTTCAGAGAAAATGGGTTAAAATGATTTTTTTTTCTTCAAAACTGCACAGCCAGTTCTTTCAGCATATGCAATTGAAAACATCTAGGCATTAGGTCAGTTTTCATTCCAATCCCAAAGAAAGGCAATGACAAAGAATATTCAAGCTGCTGCACAATTGCACTCATCTCACACACTAGTAAAGTAATGCTCAAAATTCTCCAAGTTCACATGAACTGTGAACTTCCAAATGTTCAAGAGCGATTTAAAACATGCAGAGAAACCAGAGATCAAACTGCCAACATCCACTGGATCATTCAAAAAGCAAGAGAGTTCCAGAAAAAAAAAAAAAACCTCTCTTTCTGCTTTATTGACTATGACCAAAGCCTTTGACTGTGTGGATCACAATAAACTGGGAAAAATTCTGAAAGAGATGGGAATACCAGACCACCTGACTTGTCTCTTGAGAAACCTGTATGCAGGTCAGGAAGAAACAGTTCGAACTGGACATGGAACAACAGACTGGTTCTAAATAGGAAAAGGAATATGTCAAGGCAGTGTATTGTCACCCTGCTTATTTAACTTATATGCAGAGTACATCATGAGAAACAGTGGGCTGGAGGAAGCACACGCTGGAATCCAGATTGCTGGGAGAAATATCAATGAATCTCAGATATGCAGATGACACCACCCTTATGGCAGAAAGTGAAGAAGAACTAAAGAGTCTCCTGATGAAAGTGAAAGAGGAGAGTGAAAAAGTTAGCTTAAAGCTCAGCATTCAGAAAACTAAAATCATTGCATCCAGTCTCATCACTTCATGGCAAATAGATGGGAAAACATTGGAAACAGCAGCAGACTATTTTTGGGGGCTTGGAAATCACTGCAGGTGATGGCTGCCTCCATGAACTTAAAACATATTTATGACTCGGAAGAAAAGTGATGACCAAACTAGACAGCGTATTAAAAAGCTGAGACGTTGCTTTGCCAACAAAGATCCATCCAGTCAAGGCTATGGTTTTTCCATATGTCATGGATGGATATGAAAGATGTACTATAAAGAAAGTGACAGCTGAAAACTTGATGCTTTTGAACTGTGGTGTTGGAGAAGATGCTTGTAGGTCGCTTAGACTACAAGGAGACGCAACCACTCCATCCTAAAGGAAATCAGGTCTGAATATACATTGGAAGGACTAATACTGAACCTGAAACTCCAATACTTTGGCCACTTGATGTGAAGAGCTGACTCACTTGGAAGTTGCTTTGATTTGCCTGTGAGTGTGGGAGCCCTCCCTGGGCAAAGGGCCTCAGGGGTCATTGCCACTGAATCACGACCTCCAAGCAAGCGCATTCCAGCTGTGTGACATTCAGGAAGCAGGAGACTGGGAAAACTATCTTCCTTAGAGGAAGGAAAGTCATCCACAGAGAGTGTGTTTTCAGGCCTCTCTTTGCAGCAAGTGTTTTGCTTCTCAGACATCAGAGCTGCAGGCTTGCTCTGAGGGCCTCAATTCCAGAGTCAGGGCTGTGTGTCTCACTGCACTTTCCAAGCATTGCAGACACATTCCTAGGTTGGAGCAGTGCTTCCCATGAGAAAGAAGCCTCGGGAGTGTGTCTGAGCGGGTTGAGTGCCATGCTAGGGTCACCTAGTCGAGGGCACCTTGCACATCCAATGGGCCCCAGGCGAGTAGCTATGGACCGGCCCTTCGGTTGAGATATCCCAAAGCAGGGAACAAAGCTAGCTCTGTCAGAAGGAGGAAAACAGCAATGGGATGGATTTTCAAGCAGTTTGCTAAGTCACACCACGTTAGGGCTCCCCGGGAAAGAAATGCGAATTTTGGCCTCTAGGCCCAGTATCCAGATGTGTGCACAGGATATTTTCCCCACAGGATCCAAGAATGTTCCACACAGACCTAAGCTCACTAGCTTCTCTCCTGCAGAGGAAATGAAATATTGTTGCTGAACCACGAAAAGATGCTGGGATTCTTGGCTTTATGGAGGAGACGAATTCAATCCAGGGCCCAAGACGAGGCTTGATTGCTCAGAGCTTTTGTGCAATAGAGTTTTATTAAAGGATAAAGGAGATAGAGAAAGCTTCTGACAGAGACATCACAAGGGGCAGAAAGCGTACCCCTTGCTAGTGTTAGTAATGGAGTTATATACTCTCCAATAAGTTATGACAACGAACAAAAGAATGTCTGGAGGTTGTAAAGACTCACTAGACCTACTCCCATAATTGACATTTTAAGATAACAGGATTAGCCAGAAGGTTTTTTCCAGAGACCATCCTCAAGAAGGATGCATGATTGTTATATAATCCTAAGGAATGTAGAGGGAAAAAACAGTTTGTGCTTTCTTCCTCCTTGAGAATTCTAGAGCCCTCTCTCCTTGGGGACCCTTGAACTTCTTATAAACCTGCCTTGCAATGACTCTCTCAGAAACATGATTGAACAGCCGTTTGGAGCTTCCTTTGACTTTCCCTGGGAGGGAGGGAGCCCTCCCTGAGCACAGGGCCTCAGGGGCCATGGCCAATGAAAAATAATCTCCCAGCAAGTGCTTTTCAGCCCTGTGTGACTCTCAGCCCACAGGAGGCTGAGAAAACTCTCTTCCTTGGAGGAGGGAAAGGCAGCCCAAGAGTGTGTTTTCAGGCCTGTATCTTGCAGCAAGTGTTTGGCTTGTTAGACGTAAGACCTGCAGGCCTGTTCCAACAGACTCAATGCCAGAATCAGGGCCTTGTGTCTCCCTGCAGTTTCCTGGCCTTGCAAACACATTCCTAGGTGAGAGCAGTCCTGCCCATGGGAAGCAGGCTGCGGGAGTGTGTCTGAGGGGCCAGGTGTCATGCTGGGGTCACCTGGTCGAGGGCACCTTGCACCTCCAATGGACCCCAGGCAAGAGTTGCAGGCCACCACCTTGCCTCTGAAATCCCAAAATGGGGAGCAAAGCTCGCCTCTGTCAGAGGGAAGAAAACAGCAACAGGATGGATTTTCAAGCAGTTGCTAGGCTGTACTGCGTTAGGGCTCCAAGGAAGGAAAATGCAAATTTTTAGCCCCTACGACTGTATCCAGGTGGCTCCCAGGATGATTTCCCCGCAGGATCAAGAACGTTCCAGACAGACCTGGCTCACTAGCTCCCTCCTGCAGAGGAAACATGATTAGAACAGCTGTTTGGAGGTTGCTTTGACTTCCCCTGGGAGGTAGGATCCCTCCCTGGGTGCAGGGGCCTCAGGGCCATTGCCGCTGAGAAATGTCCCTCTAAGCCAGACCTTTCCAGCCTTGTATGACTCAGCACGGAGGAGACTGGAAAGCTCTCTTCTTGGAGGAAGGAAAGGCAGCCCAGAGAGTGTGTTTTC
>NW_017218900.1:0-11664 GCF_001704415.2 Capra hircus | reverse complement strand
GAACTTCATTTAAATGGTTTTCTACTGAATACAGGGTATTCTGAAGATTGAAGCCTGTGTGTAAAATGCTACCAAATGGCAAAAAGCAACAATAACGTTTGGTTTTTACTTTTCTTTCTAACATATCAATGCTTAGGAGAACTGTTCTGATTAGATTGTCAGTAGTAAATTAAAGAAAAAAATGCCCGTTTTCCTCGAGTCATGAAACATACCATACTTAATATACCTGCAGTTAAGTGATAAAAATTACGCTCTGTAACTCTATACTGCTAGTGTTAAAAACTAAAGATCTTTCAATACAGCAAATGCTTAATGCTTATATATAAATGTGACTTTGACAGCCTTTTATGTAATCTGTATTATACATAGCAGGGAATAAGATGAGTTGCACAATGTATGCCTTAAAAAGGCTATTTCTTAAAGCTGTTAGAAGGGGATAATGGTATTTCAATTAGTAATCAGCAAGTGAAAATAATATTCCACCACAAATGTACTCTTGTTCTTCTAGCTTTTAAGACTATATGGAAAAAACTGGTGGTTTCAGAGTTTTGAGAAAAAAGAAGGGAACACTACACCTGTGTTGTGGATGATCTGAAGACTTTGCCCTGTTCATTTTTAAATACTAATTTCAGGTTCTTCTTACACAAAGGAGGCCAATTTCACGTCAAAAGTTTTGAGAACTGTGTTTAAATAAATGCAAAGAAAAGAGTAAAAAGGAAGAAAAAAAAAACCTTGTGAGGAGTTGGGGCAGGAACCTGAGGATTCCTCTACAGTGCTGACATGGATCTTGGGGTACTCTGGAGCCCCCCAGGGAAGTCAGTCTTCGTCTCGAATGGGGGCATGCACGTGCGCTTTCCTCCGAGCTGTAGCAGCAGTGTCACGCTTCCGGTCGCGTGATCAAGTGATCTGTGGCTTTTCCTCCAGGCTTTACCACGAGGCTATCCCAGAGGGCTGTCCCACATGCCGCCGAGGTGTGAGTCGAACCTCGGCGTGAAAGTCGAGGCAGTGCAGGGAAAACAGGTTCCTCTGGAATGGACTGAGATATCTAGGGGACTCTTGGAATGGTGGCACGACTCTGGAGTTCCTCTCGCATTTCCTGTGGAGAGCGCCTCCACTTGAGATGCGACGGGAACGCCGGGAATTCTTTCCCGACGAAGCAGGGAAAGGATCCCACATCTCGAGCTACGAGGCGGAAAGGGGCTCCTCTGGATGTGGGCGGACCCTCGTGCTTCCTATCGAGAGGAGACGGTATATCAGGGAACTTCTTGAGTGGCAGCAAGGGTGTGAAGGACCCTTTGGAAGTTCCAGAGGTTAGGTGTGATTAGCCTCCAGACGCTTCAGCGGAAATGGGCTTCATCTCGGCTGGAGGGGAGAACCTCCTGGATTTTCTCGAGTTGCCGGCAGGTGCTCTCGACTTACGACGGGACCTCAGGGACCCGCTCTGTGGCCTCAGGAAAGGCCAGTCCACATGCGAGTTGCTCGGGGGCCTCTCGGGATTCCTCTACCATCGAGGCCGGGGCCTAAGACCTTGTGTGGAGTCGGTGCCGGAACCTGAGGATTCTTCTGCAGTGCTGACATGGATCTTGGGTACTTCTGGAGTCTCCCCAGGGGAGTCAGTCCTCGTTTGAGTGGGCGCATGCACGTGCGCTTACCTCCGGAGCTGTGGCAGCAGTGTCATGCTTCCCTTCGCCTGGATCAAGGGATCTGTGGCTTTCCCACGAGGCTTTCCCACAGGGCTATCCCACGTGCCACCGTGGTGTGAGTCGATCGATGGCTTGAAAGTCAACGCAGTGCAAGGAAAAACAGGTTTCCCTGGAATGGACTGAGACATCTGGTGAATCTGGGAATGGTGGCACGACCCTGGGACTTCCTCTCGACTTTCCTGTGGAGAGCGCCTCCTCTTGAGATGCGACGGGAACGCCGGGAATTCTTTCCCGACCACTCAGGGAAAGGATCCCTTCTCTCGAGCTAGGAGGCAGAAACGGTGCTCCTCTGTATGTGGGCGGGACTCTCGTGCTTCCTCTCGAGTGGAGACGGCTATGTCGGGAATTCTGGATTTGCAGCAAGGGTGTAAAGGACCCTTTGGAAGTTCCAGAGGTTAGGTGTGATTAGCCTCGAGACGCCTCAGTGGAAATGGTCCTCATGTTGCCAGGAGGGGAGAACCGCCTGGATTTTCTCGAGTTCGGCAGGTGCTCTCGACTTTCGACGGGGACCTCAGGGACCCGCTCTGGTGGCCTCAGGAAAGGCCAGTCCCTATGCGAGTTGCTCGGGGCCTCTGGGGATTCCTCTCCCATCGATGCCAGGGCCTAGACCTTGTGTGGAGTCGGTGCCGGAACTTGAGCACTCCTCTGCAGTGCTGACATGGATCTTGGGGTACTTCTGAAATCTCCCCAGGGGAGTCAGTCCTCGTCTCGAGTGGGGGCATGATCGTGCGCTTTCCTCCCGAGGTGTAGCAGCATTGTCACGCTTCCCGGCGAGTGGATCAAGGGATCTGTGTCTTTTCCTTGAGGCTTTCCCTCGAGGCTTTCCCACGAGGCTTTCCCACAGGGCTGTCCCACGTGCCACCGTGGTGTGAGTTGATCCTCTGCTGAAAGTCGAGACAGTGCAGGGAAAACAGGTTTCCCTTGAATGGACTTAGACATCTGGGGAACTCTGGGAATGGTGGCACGTCCCTGGAGTTCCTCTCGCCTTTCCTGTGGAGAGCGCCTCCTCTTTAGATGGGACGGGAACTCCGGGAATTCTTTCCGGACCACGCAGGGAAAGGATGCATCCTCTCGAGCTATGAGGCAGAAACGGGGCTCCTCTGGATGTGGGCGGGACTGTCGTGGCTTCCTCTCCAGTGGAGACGGTTATGTCGGGGAACTTCTTGAGTTGCAGCAAGGGTGTGAAGGACCCTTTGGAAGTTCCAGAGGTTAGGTGTGATTAACCTCGAGACACCTCAGCAGAAAAGGGCCTCATCTCGCCTGGAGGGGAGAACCTCCTGGATTTTCTCGAGGTGCGGCAGGTGCTGTCGACTTACGACGGGGACCTCAGGGACCCGCTCTGGTGGCCTGAGTAAAGGCCAGTCCCCATTCGAGATGTTTGGGGGCCGCTCGGAATTCCTCTACCGTCGATGCCGGGGCCTAAGACTTTGAGTGGAGTCGGTGACGCAACCTGAGGATTCCTCTCCACTGCTGACATGGATCTTGGGGTACTTCTGGTGTCTCCCCAGGGGAGTCAGTCCACGTCTCGATTGGCGGCATGCAGTTCGATTCCCTCCCCAGCTGTAACAGCAGTGTCACGCTTCCCGTCGAGTGGATCAAGGGATCAGTGTCTTTCCCTTGAGGCTATCACATGAGGCTTTCCCAGGAGGCTTTCCCACAGGGCTGTCCCACGTGCCACCGTGGTGTGAGTCGATCCTCGGCATGAAATCGAGGCAGTGCAGGGAAAACAGTATTCCCTGGAATGGACTGAGACATCTGGGGGACTCTGGGAATGGTGGCAAGACTCTTGAGTTCCTCTCGCCTTTCCTGAGGAGACCGCCTCCTCATGAGATGCGACGGGAATGCAGGCAATTCTTTCCCAACCACGCAGGGAAAGGATCCATCCTCTCGAGCTAAGAGGCGTAAACGGTGCTCCTCTGGATGTGGGCGGGACTCTCGTGCTTCCTCTCCAGTGGAGACGGTTATGTCCGGGAACTTCTTAAGTTGCAGCAAGGGTGTGAAGGACCCTTTGGAAGTTCCAGAGGTTAGGTGTGATTAACGTCGAGACGCCTCAGTGGAAATGGGCCTCATCTCGCCTGGAGGGGATAACCTCCTGGATTTTTTCGAGTTGGGGCAGGTGCTCTCGACTTACGACAGGGACCTCAGGGACCCGTTCTGGTGGCCTCAGCAAAGGCCGGTCCCCATGCGAGATGCTTGGGGGCTTCTCGTTATTCCTCTACCTTCGATGTCGGGGCCTAAGACCTTGTGTGGAGTTGGTGCCGAAATCTGAGGATTCATCTGCAGTGCTGACATAGGATCTTGGGGTACTTCAGGAGTCTCCCAGGGGAGTCAGTCCTCGTCTCGAGTGGGGGCATGCAGTTCGATACCCTCCCGAGCTGTAGCAGCAGTGTCACGCTTCCCGTCGAGTAGATCAAGGGATCTGTGGCTTTCCCTCGAGGCTTTCCCACGAGGCTTTCCCACGAGGCTTTCCCACAGGGCTGTCCCATGTGCCACCGTGATGTGAATGCATCTTCGGCTTGAAAGTCGAGGCAGTGCAGGGAAAACAGTTTTCCCTGGAATGGACTGAGACATCTGGGGGACTCTGGGAATGGTGGCACGACCCTGGAGTTCCTCTCGCCTTTCCTGTGGAGAGCGGCTCCTCTTGAGATGCGACGGCAACGCCGGAAATTCTTTCCCCACCATGCAGGGAAAGGATCCCTCCTCTCGAGCTAGGAGGCGGAAACGGGGCTCCTCTGGATGTGGGCGGGACAATCGTGCTTCCTCTCGAGTGGAGACGGGTATGTCAGGGAACTTCTAGAGTTGCAGCAAGGGTGTGAAGGGCCCTTTGGAAGTTCCAGAGTTAGGTGTGATTAGCCTCGAGACGCCGCATCGGAAATGAGCCTCATCTAGAATGGAGGGGAGAACCTCCTGGTTTTTCTCGAGTGGCGGCAGGTGCTCTCGACTTACGATGGGGACCTCAGGGACCCGCTCTGGTGGCCTCAGGAAAGGCCAGTCCCCATGCGAGTTGCTCGGGGCCTCTTGGGTTTCCTCTCCCGTCAATGCCGGGGCTTAAGACCTTGTGTGGAGTCGGTGTTGGAACCTGAGGATTCCTCTCCAGTGCTGACATGGATCTTGGGGGCTTCTGGTGTCTCCCCAGGGGAGTCAGTCCTCGTCTCGAGTGGGGGTAGGCACGTGCGCTTTCCTCCCGAGCTGTAGCAGCAGTGTCACGCTTCCCTTCTCGTGGATCAAGCGATCTATGGCTTTCCCTCGAGGCTTTCCCATGAGGCTTTCCCATGAGGCTTTCCCACAGGTCTGTCCCACGTGCCACCGTGGTGTGAGTCGAACCTCGGCTTGAAATTCGAGGCAGTGCAGGGAAAACAGGTTTCCCTGGAATGGACCTGAGACATCTGGGGGACTCTGGGAATGGTGGCACGACCCTGGAGTCCCTCTCGCCTTTCCTGTGGAGAGCGCCTCCTCTTGAGTTGCGACGGGAACGCCGGGAATTCTTTCCCGACCACGCAGGGAAAGGACCCCTCCTTTCGAGCTAGAAGCGGAAACGGGCTCCTCTGGATGTGGCGGGACTCTCGTGCTTCCTCTCGAGTGGAGACGGGTATGTCGGGGAACTTCTTGAGTTGCAGCAAGGGTGTGAAGGACCCTTTGAAGTTCCAGAGGTTAGGTGTGATTAGCCTCGAGACGCCTCAGCGGAAATGGGCCTCATCTTGCCTGGAGGGGAGAACCTCCTGGATTTCCTCGAATTGCAGCAGGTGGTCTCGACTTACGACGGGGACCTCAGGGACCCGCTCTGGTGGCCTCAGGAAAGGCCAGTCCCCATGCGAGTTGCTCGGGGGCCTCTCGGGATTCCTCTCCCCTCGATGCCGGGACCTAAGACCTTGTGTGGAGTCGGTGCCAGGAACCTGAGGATTCCTCTCCAGTGCTGACATGGATCTTGGGTACTTCTGCAGTCTCCCCAAGGGAGTCAGTCCTCCTCTCGAGTGGGGGCATGCACGTGCGCTTTCCTCCCGAGCTGTAGCAGCAGTGTCACGCTTCCCTTCGCGTGGATCAAGGGATCTGTGGCTTTCCCTCGAGGCTTTCCCATGAGAATTTCCCACATGCCTTTCCCACAGGTCTGTCCCACGTGCCACCGTGGTGTGAGTCGATCCTCGGCGTGAAAGTCGAGGCAGAGCAGGGAAAACAGGTGTCCCTGGAATGGACTGAGACATCTGGGGGACTCTGGGAATGGTGGCACCACCCTGGAGTATCTCTCGCCTTTCCTGTGGAGATCGCCTCCTCTTGAGATGCGACGGGAACGCCGGGAATTCTTTCCCGAACACGCAGGGAAAGGATCCCTCCTCTCGAGCTAGGATGCGTAATCGGGGCTCCTCTGGATGTGGGCGGGACTCTCGTGCTTCCTCTCCGAGTGGAGACGGGTATGTCGGGGAACTTCTTGAGTTGCAGCAAGGGTGTGAAGGGCCCTTTGGAAGTTCCAGAGTTAGGTGTGATTAGCCTCGAGACGCCGCATCGGAAATGAGCCTCATCTAGAATGGAGGGGAGAACCTCCTGGTTTTCTCGAGTTGGCGGCAGGTGCTCTCGACTTACGATGGGGACCTCAGGGACCCGCTCTGGTGGCCTCAGGAAAGGCCAGTCCCCATGCGAGTTGCTCGGGGGCCTCTTGGGTTTCCTCTCCGTCAATGCGCGGGCTTAAGACCTTGTGTGGAGTCGGTGTTGGAACCTGAGGATTCCTCTCCAGTGCTGACATGGATCTTGGGGGCTTCTGGTGTCTCCCCAGGGGAGTCAGTCCTCGTCTCGAGTGGGGGTAGGCACGTGCGCTTTCCTCCCGAGCTGTAGCAGCAGTGTCACGCTTCCCTTCTCGTGGATCAAGCGATCTATGGCCTTTCCCTCGAGGCTTTCCCATGAGGCTTTCCCATGAGGCTTTCCCACAGGTCTGTCCCACGTGCCACCGTGGTGTGAGTCGAACCTCGGCTTGAAATTCGAGGCAGTGCAGGGAAAACAGGTTTCCCTGGAATGGCCTGAGACATCTGGGGGACTCTGGGAATGGTGGCACGACCCTGGAGTCCCTCTCGCCTTTCCTGTGGAGAGCGCCTCCTCTTGAGTTGCGACGGGAACGCCGGGAATTCTTTCCCGACCACGCAGGGATAGGACCCCTCCTTTCGAGCTAGAAGCGGAAACGGGCTCCTCTGGATGTGGGCGGGACTCTCGTGCTTCCTCTCGAGTGGAGACGGGTATGTCGGGGAACTTCTTGAGTTGCCAGCAAGGGTGTGAAGGACCCTTTGGAAGTTCCAGAGGTTAGGTGTGATTAGCCTCGAGACGCCTCAGCGGAAATGGGCCTCATCTTGCCTGGAGGGGAGAACCTCCTGGATTTCCTCGAATTGCAGCAGGTGGTCTCGACTTACGACGGGGACCTCAGGGACCCGCTCTGGTGGCCTCAGGAAAGGCCAGTCCCCATGCGAGTTGCTCGGGGGCCTCTCGGGATTCCTCTCCCCTCGATGCTGCGGCCTAAGACCTTGTGTGGAGTCGGTGCCAGAACCTGAGGATTCCTCTCCAGTGCTGACATGGATCTTGGGTACTTCTGGCAGTCTCCCCAAGGGAGTCAGTCCTCCTCTCGAGTGGGGGCATGCACGTGCACTTTCCTCCCGAGCTGTAGCAGCAGTGTCACTCTTCCCTTCGCGTGGATCAAGGGATCTGTGGCTTTCCTCGTGGCTTTCCCATGAGGCTTTCCCAGGAGGCTTTCCCACAGGGCTGTCCCACGTGCCACCGTGGTGTGAGTCGATCCTCGTCTTGAAAGTCGCGGCAGTGCAGGGAAAACAGTTTTCCCTGGAATGGACTGAGACATCTGGTGGACTCTGGGAATGTGGCACGACCCTGGAGTTCCTCTCGCCTTTCCTGTGGAGAGCGGCTCCTCTTGAGATGAGACGGCAACGCCTGAAATTCTTTCCCCACCACGCAGGGAAAGCATCCCTCCTCTCGAGCTAGGAGGCGGAAACGGGGCTCCTCTGGATGTGGGCGGGACAATCGTGCTTCCTCTCGAGTGGAGACGGGTATGTCAGGGAACTTCTTGAGTTGCAGCAAGGGTGTGAAGGACCCTTTGGAAGTTCCAGAGTTAGGTGTGAGTAGCCTCGAGACGCCTCATCGGAAATGAGCCTCATCTAGAATGGAGGGGAGAACCTCCTGGTTTTTCTCGAATGGCGGCAGGTGCTCTCGACTTACGACGGGGACCTCAGGGACCCGCTCTGGTGGCCTCAGGAAAGGCCAGTCTCCATGCGAGTTGCTCGGGGGCCTCTCGGGTTTCCTCTTCCGTCAATGCCGGGGCCTAAGACCTTGTGTGGAGTCGGTGCCGGAAACTGAGGATTCCTCTCCAGTGCTGACATGAATCTTGGGGGCTTCTGGTGTCTCCCCAGGGGAGTCAGTCCTCGTCTCGAGTGGGGGTAGGCACGTGCGCTTTCCTCCCGAGCTGTAGCAGCAGTGTCACGCTTCCCTTCTCGTGGATCAAGCGATTTATGGCTTTCCCTCGAGGCTTTCCCATGAGGCTTTCCCATGAGGCTTTCCCACAGGTCTGTCCCACGTGCCACCGTGGTGTGAGTCGATCCTCGGCTTGAAAGTCGAGGCAGTGCAGGGAAAGCAGGTTTCCCTGGAATGGACTGAGAAATCTGGGGGACTCAGGGAATGGTGGCACGACCCTGGAGTTCCTCTCGCCTTTCCTGTGGAGAGCGCCTCTTCTTGAAATGCGAAGGGAACTCCGGAATTCTTTCCCTACCACGCAGGGAAAGGATCCCTCCTCTCGAGCTATGAGGCTGAAACGGGGCTCTTCTGGTTGTGGGCGGGACTCTCGTGCTTCCTTTCGAGTGGAAACGGGTATGTCGGGGAACTTCTTGAGTTGCAGCAATGGTGTGAAGGGCCCTTTGGAAGTTCCAGAGGTTAGGTGTGATTAGCCTCGAGATGCCTCAGCGCAAATGGGTCTCATCTGGCCTGGAGGGGAGAACCTCCTGGATTTTCTCGAGTTGCGCCAGGTGCTCTCGACTTACGACGGGGGACCTCAGGGACCCGCTTTGGTGGCCTCAGGAAAGGCCAGTCCCCATGCGAGTTGCTCGGGAGCCTCTCGTGATGTCTCTCCCTCTCCAAAGTTGTCTTGGATCTTGACTGGCCTTTCCTGAGGCCACCAGAGCGGGTCCCTGCGGTCCCCATTGTAAGTCGAGAGCACCTGCCGCAACTGGAGAAAATCAAGGATGTTCTCCCCTCCAGGCAAAATGAAGCCTATTTCCGCTGACACATCTCAAGGCTAAGCACACTTAAACTCTGGAACTTCCAAAGGGTCCTTCACACCCTTGCTGCAAATCAAGAAGTTCCCCGACATACCCGTCTGCACTTAAGAGGAAGCACGATAGTTCCGCCCACATCCAGAGGAGCCCCGTTTCCGCCTCATAGCTCGAGAGGAGGGATCCTTTCCCTTCAAGGTCGGGAAAGAATTCCCGGCGTTCTTGTCGCATCTCAAGAGGAGGCGCTCTCCACAGGAAAGGCGAGAGGAACTCCATGGTCGTGCCACCATTTCAAGCGTCCCCAGATGTCTCAGTCCATTCCAGAGGATCTTGTTTTTACAGAGTGCCTAAACTTTCATGCCGAGGATCGCCTCACACCACGGTGGCACGGTGGACAGCCCTGTGGGAAAGCCTCGTGGGAAAGCCTCTAGGAAAAGCCTAGAGGAAAAGCCACAGATCCATTGATCCACACGACGGGAAGCATGACACTGCTGCTACAGCTCGGGAGGAAGGGGCATGCGCATGCCCCCACTCGAGACGAGGACTGATTCCCCTTGGGAGATTTCAGAAGTATCCCAAAAACATGTCAGCACTGGAGAGGAATACTCAGGTTCTGGCCCCCACTCCACACAAGGTCTTGGGCCCCGGCATCTACCGGTGAGGAATCCCGAGAGGCCCTCTAGCAACTCACATGGGAACTGGTCTTTCCTAAGGCCAACAGAACGGGTCCCTGAGGTCCCCGTCGTAAGTCGAGAGCACCTGCCACAACTCGAGAAAATGAAGGAGATTCTCCCCTTCAGGCGAGATGAAGCCCATTTCCACTGAGACGTCTCGAGGCTAATCACACCTAACCTCTGGAACTTCCAAAGGGTCCTTCACACCATAGCTGCAACTCAAGAAGTTCCACGAGAGACCCGTCGCCACTACATAGGAATCACCAGGGTACCACCCACATCCAGAGGAGCCCCAATTCCCCCTCCTAGCTCAATGTGAGGGATCCTTTCCCTGATTGGCCGGGAAAGAATTCCTGTCGTACCTGTCGCATCTCAAGAGGAGGCACGCTCCACAAGAAAGGTGAGAGGAACTCCAGGGTCGTTCCACCATTCCAAGAGTCCCCCAGATGTCTCAGTCCTTTCCAGAGGAACTTGTTTACCCCTGCACTGCCTCGACGTTCACGTGGAGGACCGACACACACGATGGTGGCACGTGGGACAGCCCTGTGGGAAAGCCTCGTGGGAAAGCCTCGAGGGAAAACAAGAAACCCCTTGATCAACCCAACGGGAAAATTGACTCTGCTCCTAATGCTCGGGAGAAAAGCGCACGCGCATGCCCCCATTGGAGACGAAGATGACTCCCCTGTGGAGACTCCAGTAGTACCCCAAGATCCATGTTAGCACTGGAGAGGAAACCTCAGGTTCGGGCACCGACTCCAAACAAGGTCTTAGGCCCCGTCATCGACCGGAGAGGAATCCCGAGAGGCCCCTTAGCAACTCGCAAGTCGACTGGCATTTCCTGAGTGGACCAGAGCGGGTTACATAAGTCCCGGTTGTAACTGGAGAGCACCTGCTGAAACTCGAGAAAATCCAGGAGGTTCTCCCCTGCAGGCGAGATGAGGCCCATTTCCGCTGAGGCGTCTCGAGTCTAATCACACCTAACCTCTGGAACTTCCAAAGGGTCCATCACACCCTTGCTGCAACTCAAGAAGTTCACCGACATACCCGTCTCCACACGAGAGGAAGCACCAGAGACCCGCCCACATCCAGAGGAGCCCCGTTTCCGCCTCCTAGCTCGAGAGGAGGGATCCTTTCCCTGCGTAGACAGGAAAGAATTCCTGGCGTTCCTGGCGCATCTCAAGAGGAGGCGCTCTCCACAGGAAAGGCGAGAGGAACTCCAGGGTCGTGCCACCATTCCCAGAGGTCCCCAAGATGTCTCAGTCCATTCCAGGGAAAACTGTTTTCCTGGCACTGCCTCCACTTTCAAGCCGAGGATCGACTCACACCACGGTTGCACGAGGGAAAGCCCTGTGGGAAAGCCTCGTGGAAAGCGTCGTGGTAAACCCTCGAGGGAAAGCCACTGATCCCTTGTTCCACGCGAAGGGAAGCGTGACAATGCTGCTAGAGCTCGGGAGGAAAGCGCACGTGCATACCCAAACTCGAGACCAGGACTGACTCCCCTGGGGAGACTCCAGAAGTACCCCAATATCCATGTCAGCACTGGAGAGGAATCCTCAGGTTCCAGCACCGACTCCACACAAGGTCTTAGGCCCCGGCATCGTCGGGAGAGGAATCCCGAGAGGCCCCGAGCAACTCGCATGGGGACTGGCTTTCCTAAGGCCAACAGAGCGGGTCCTATTGTGCCTTTGTAAGTTGAGAGCACCTGCCGCAACTCGAGAAATCCAGGAGGTTCTCACCTCCAGGCGTGATGAGGCCCCATTTCCGCTGAGGCGTCTCAGGCTAATCACACATAACCTCTGAAACTTCCAAAGGGTCCTTCACACCCCTGCTGCAACTTAAGAAGTTCCAGATAAACCCATCTCCACTCGAGAGGAAGCACGAGAGTCCCGCCCACATCCAGAGGGAAAGCCTCGTGTGAAAGCCTCATGGGAAAGCCCCGAGGGAAGCCACTGATCCCTTGATCCTCGGAAAGGAAAGCGTGACACTGCTGCTGCAATTCGGAGGAAAGCACACGTGCATGCCCCTACTTGACGAGGA
>NW_017218899.1:0-11666 GCF_001704415.2 Capra hircus | reverse complement strand
GCAGATGGTGACTCAGCATGATTGGTGAAGCATGAAATTAAACACGCTTACTCCTTGGAAGAAAAGTTATGACCAACCTCGACAGCATATTCAAAAGCAGAGACATTACTTTGCCCACTACGGTCCGTCTAGTCAAGGTTGTGGGTTTTCCTGTGGTCATGTACGGATGTGAGAGTTGGACTGTGGAGAAGGCTGAGCGCCGAAGAAACTGATGCTTTGGAACTGCGGTGCTGGAGAAGACTCTTGAGAGTCCCTTGGACTGCAAGGAGATCCCACCAGTCCATTCTGAAGGAGATCAGCCCTGGGATTTCTTTGGGAGGAATGATGCTAAAGCTGAAAAGAAACTCCAGTACTTTGGCCACCTCATGCGAAGAGTTGACTCACTGGAAAAGACTCTGATCCTGGGAGGGATTGGGGCAGGAGGAGAAGGGAACGACCGAGGATGAGATGGCTGGATGGCATCACGGACTCGATGGACGTGAGTCTGAGTGAACTCTGGGAGTTGGTGATGGACAGGGAGGCCTGACATGCTGTGCTTCATGGGGTCGCAATGAGTCGGACACGACTGAGCGACTGAACTGGACTGTATGGATGTGAGAGCTGCACTATTAAAAAAGCTGAGCACCAAAGCATTGATGCTTTGAACTGTGGTATTGGAGAAGACTCTTGAGAGTCCCTTAGACTGCACGGAGATTAAAGGAGTCAAACCTAAAGGAAACCAGTCCTGAATATTCATCGGAGGGACGGATGCTGAAGCTGAATACTTTGTGCACTTTATGGGAAGAACGGATTCATTGGAAAAGACCCTGACGTTGGGAAATATTGACGACGGGAGGAAAAGGGGACGACAGAGGGTGAGATGGTTGGATGGCATCACCAACTCGATGGACATGAGTTTTCATTAAGTGCTGGGAGTTGGTGATGGACAGGGAAGCCTGGCATGCTGCAGTCCATGGGGTCACAAAGAGTCAGACATGACTGAGTGACCAGAATGAATTGAACTGATTCCATGATTGGTAGTCCTCTCAATCTTTCCTTTGACCCTTTGCATGGTCTGGGATTTCTGTCTTCCTGCCAGCCTCTCCTGAGACAACCACCCAGTAACATACCAGGGTTCTCCCACTTTCCCATGGTCTCTCAGGCTGAGAATAGGGGATGGATTCTTTTGTACCCCCATACAACTCCTGGAGAGATCTGGAAATCCTTCTACTGTGGGGGAATAAACTACTCCTTATGAATAACATCTTTCACCTGCCCCACGTGCGGCCTTCCTGCCTCGCCCCCCCCCCCCCATCCCTTCACAATTCTATCCTCGCCATACCCTAAGAGAAAATGAGGGTCGGTCATCACATCACCAGTTGCACAGACACGCCAGGCTGCCAGCAGGGCAGGAATTCCCTCTGTCCTCACAGAGGGTCCTCATCCCAACCCCTGGCCACCCTAGAATGCCTTCCTTTGCTACCTTGAGGCCCCTCCCCTAAAAAAGTCAACACCTTCACAATCTCCAAGACCCTCCTCAAAGAAGTCAGGCTGATCCCCATGTTCGGGTCTTGCCAAGCTTGACCGGAAACACAAGTCCTGTGCCACTTCACTGTTCTGGGGTTGAGGTCCCCTCAGACCTCACTCAAGAGTTGCGCCCTCGAATTCCTTCAGGGCAAGGCGGTCGAGCTCCTAATCCATCCTATAGAAAAGGAAGGCTCGCCTCTACCTGACCGCCATGCTTGGGTCCTCTGAGCAACAAGCAGGGCCTTGTTCGGACTTTCCACCTGCGTTTCCTCTCTCAGACCCTTGTTAGGGTCTTCTTCCCCCTCTGAACTGGGGCCACCCACTTCAACCAAGGTCCTCACCTCCCGGAGAGCCTCTGGGCAGGAATCTTCCTCCACCAGAGCGTCAGGGCTTTGTGGGCGCGAGGCACGGGGTTGGGGGGCGAGACACCGGGGAGGGGGACGATGCACGGAGCTGGGGACAAGGCACGGACGGGAGGGCCGGGCGACACGGGGTGGGGGAGGTTGGGAGTTTGGGGGGGGGTTGTCTCCCATTCGTCATTCAGGCTCCTCACCTTGACTAGGTTCCTGCTGGAGCCTGCAAATGCTCACACGCCTGAGCACCCGCACCACCGCCAGAGGCAAACTCGCTCTCCTTCCTTAGCCGCCTAGCAAGAAGTGAGTGCTAGCTACTACCTAGGAGGAAGTGAGCGCCTCACCATAGATAGTGCCTCGATCTCTGGCGCCCCCTCGGGGAGTGGAGGGCACCCTCAGTTTCACATAAGCTGCTCAATTCCACTCCTTCCCGGACCTTGGGCACCTCCTTCTGACACTGTCCTCACAACGAGGTCCTCACCTACTTGAGACTTTCCTTGCAGGAAGCTGCCTGATGGCACAGGTCTAAGAGTAGGTATAGGGTTGTCCCTGCAGGACTCCCTACACGATCGGGTGGTGTTCTCCTCAGTAGTCCTGCACCCGAGTCCTGTCTCAGTTCCTGTCTCTTTAATGAATGGCTTCACAATAACCCGTGGAAACTACTGAAAGAGATGGGAATACCAGACCACCTGACCTGCCTCTTGAGAAATCTGTATGCAGGTCAGGAAGCAACAGTTAGAGCCGGACATGGAACAAGAGACTGGTTCCAAACAGGAACAGGGGTACATCAAGGCTGTATATTGTCACCCTGCTTACTTAACTTATATGCAGAGTACATCATGAGAAACGCTGGACTGGAAGAAACACAAGCTGGAATCAAGATTGTCGCGAGAAATAGCAATAACCTCAGATATGCAGATGACACCACCCTTATGGCCGAAAGTGAAGAGGAACTAAAAAGCCTGTTGATGAAAGTGAAAGTGGAGACTGAAAAAGTTGGCTTAAAGCTCAACGTTCAGAAAACGAAGATCATGGCATCCGGTCCCATCACTTCATGGGAAAGAGATGGGGAAACCGTGGAAACAGTGTCAGACTTTATTGTTTTGGGCTCCAAAATCACTGCAGATGGTGACTGCAGCCATGAAATTAAAACACGCTTACTCCTTGGAAGAAAAGTTATGACCAACCTCGACAGCATATTCAAAAGCAGAGACATTACTTTGCCCACTACGGTCCGTCTAGTCAAGGTTGTGGGTTTTCCTGTGGTCATGTACGGATGTGAGAGTTGGACTGTGGAGAAGGCTGAGCGCCGAAGAAACTGATGCTTTGGAACTGCGGTGCTGGAGAAGACTCTTGAGAGTCCCTTGGACTGCAAGGAGATCCCACCAGTCCATTCTGAAGGAGATCAGCCCTGGGATTTTCTTTGGGAGGAATGATGCTAAAGCTGAAAAGAAACTCCAGTACTTTGGCCACCTCATGCGAAGAGTTGACTCACTGGAAAAGACTCTGATCCTGGGAGGGATTGGGGCAGGAGGAGAAGGGAACGACCGAGGATGAGATGGCTGGATGGCATCACGGACTCGATGGACGTGAGTCTGAGTGAACTCTGGGAGTTGGTGATGGACAGGGAGGCCTGACATGCTGTGCTTCATGGGGTCGCAATGAGTCGGACACGACTGAGCGACTGAACTGGACTGTATGGATGTGAGAGCTGCACTATTAAAAAAAGCTGAGCACCAAAGCATTGATGCTTTGAACTGTGGTATTGGAGAAGACTCTTGAGAGTCCCTTAGACTGCACGGAGATTAAAGGAGTCAAACCTAAAGGAAACCAGTCCTGAATATTCATCGGAGGGACGGATGCTGAAGCTGAATACTTTGTGCACTTTATGGGAAGAACGGATTCATTGGAAAAGACCCTGACGTTGGGAAATATTGACGACGGGAGGAAAAGGGGACGACAGAGGGTGAGATGGTTGGATGGCATCACCAACTCGATGGACATGAGTTTTCATTAAGTGCTGGGAGTTGGTGATGGACAGGGAAGCCTGGCATGCTGCAGTCCATGGGGTCACAAAGAGTCAGACATGACTGAGTGACCAGAATGAATTGAACTGATTCCATGATTGGTAGTCCTCTCAATCTTTCCTTTGACCCTTTGCATGGTCTGGGATTTCTGTCTTCCTGCCAGCCTCTCCTGAGACAACCACCCAGTAACATACCAGGGTTCTCCCACTTTCCCATGGTCTCTCAGGCTGAGAATAGGGGATGGATTCTTTTGTACCCCCATACAACTCCTGGAGAGATCTGGAAATCCTTCTACTGTGGGGGAATAAACTACTCCTTATGAATAACATCTTTCACCTGCCCCACGTGCGGCCTTCCTGCCTCGCCCCCCCCCGCCCCCCATCCCTTCACAATTCTATCCTCGCCATACCCTAAGAGAAAATGAGGGTCGGTCATCACATCACCAGTTGCACAGACACGCCAGGCTGCCAGCAGGGCAGGAATTCCCTCTGTCCTCACAGAGGGTCCTCATCCCAACCCCTGGCCACCCTAGAATGCCTTCCTTTGCTACCTTGAGGCCCCTCCCCTAAAAAAGTCAACACCTTCACAATCTCCAAGACCCTCCTCAAAGAAGTCAGGCTGATCCCCATGTTCGGGTCTTGCCAAGCTTGACCGGAAACACAAGTCCTGTGCCACTTCACTGTTCTGGGGTTGAGGTCCCCTCAGACCTCACTCAAGAGTTGCGCCCTCGAATTCCTTCAGGGCAAGGCGGTCGAGCTCCTAATCCATCCTATAGAAAAGGAAGGCTCGCCTCTACCTGACCGCCATGCTTGGGTCCTCTGAGCAACAAGCAGGGCCTTGTTCGGACTTTCCACCTGCGTTTCCTCTCTCAGACCCTTGTTAGGGTCTTCTTCCCCCTCTGAACTGGGGCCACCCACTTCAACCAAGGTCCTCACCTCCCGGAGAGCCTCTGGGCAGGAATCTTCCTCCACCAGAGCGTCAGGGCTTTGTGGGCGCGAGGCACGGGGTTGGGGGGCGAGACACACGGGAGGGGGGGACGATGCACGGAGCTGGGGACAAGGCACGGACGGGAGGGCCGGGCGACACGGGGTGGGGGAGGTTGGGAGTTTGGGGGGGGGGTTGTCTCCCATTCGTCATTCAGGCTCCTCACCTTGACTAGGTTCCTGCTGGAGCCTGCAAATGCTCACACGCCTGAGCACCCGCACCCACCGCCAGAGGCAAACTCGCTCTCCTTCCTTAGCCGCCTAGCAAGAAGTGAGTGCTAGCTACTACCTAGGAGGAAGTGAGCGCCTCACCATAGATAGTGCCTCGATCTCTGGCGCCCCTCGGGGAGTGGAGGGCACCCTCAGTTTCACATAAGCTGCTCAATTCCACTCCTTCCCGGACCTTGGGCACCTCCTTCTGACACTGTCCTCACAACGAGGTCCTCACCTACTTGAGACTTTCCTTGCAGGAAGCTGCCTGATGGCACAGGTCTAAGAGTAGGTATAGGGTTGTCCCTGCAGGACTCCCTACACGATCGGGTGGTGTTCTCCTCAGTAGTCCTGCACCCGAGTCCTGTCTCAGTTCCTGTCTCTTTAATGAATGGCTTCACAATAACCCGTGGAAACTACTGAAAGAGATGGGAATACCAGACCACCTGACCTGCCTCTTGAGAAATCTGTATGCAGGTCAGGAAGCAACAGTTAGAGCCGGACATGGAACAAGAGACTGGTTCCAAACAGGAACAGGGGTACATCAAGGCTGTATATTGTCACCCTGCTTACTTAACTTATATGCAGAGTACATCATGAGAAACGCTGGACTGGAAGAAACACAAGCTGGAATCAAGATTGTCGCGAGAAATAGCAATAACCTCAGATATGCAGATGACACCACCCTTATGGCCGAAAGTGAAGAGGAACTAAAAAGCCTGTTGATGAAAGTGAAAGTGGAGACTGAAAAAGTTGGCTTAAAGCTCAACGTTCAGAAAACGAAGATCATGGCATCCGGTCCCATCACTTCATGGGAAAGAGATGGGGAAACCGTGGAAACAGTGTCAGACTTTATTGTTTTGGGCTCCAAAATCACTGCAGATGGTGACTGCAGCCATGAAATTAAAACACGCTTACTCCTTGGAAGAAAAGTTATGACCAACCTCGACAGCATATTCAAAAGCAGAGACATTACTTTGCCCACTACGGTCCGTCTAGTCAAGGTTGTGGGTTTTCCTGTGGTCATGTACGGATGTGAGAGTTGGACTGTGGAGAAGGCTGAGCGCCGAAGAAACTGATGCTTTGGAACTGCGGTGCTGGAGAAGACTCTTGAGAGTCCCTTGGACTGCAAGGAGATCCCACCAGTCCATTCTGAAGGAGATCAGCCCTGGGATTTTCTTTGGGAGGAATGATGCTAAAGCTGAAAAGAAACTCCAGTACTTTGGCCACCTCATGCGAAGAGTTGACTCACTGGAAAAGACTCTGATCCTGGGAGGGATTGGGGCAGGAGGAGAAGGGAACGACCGAGGATGAGATGGCTGGATGGCATCACGGACTCGATGGACGTGAGTCTGAGTGAACTCTGGGAGTTGGTGATGGACAGGGAGGCCTGACATGCTGTGCTTCATGGGGTCGCAATGAGTCGGACACGACTGAGCGACTGAACTGGACTGTATGGATGTGAGAGCTGCACTATTAAAAAAAGCTGAGCACCAAAGCATTGATGCTTTGAACTGTGGTATTGGAGAAGACTCTTGAGAGTCCCTTAGACTGCACGGAGATTAAAGGAGTCAAACCTAAAGGAAACCAGTCCTGAATATTCATCGGAGGGACGGATGCTGAAGCTGAATACTTTGTGCACTTTATGGGAAGAACGGATTCATTGGAAAAGACCCTGACGTTGGGAAATATTGACGACGGGAGGAAAAGGGGACGACAGAGGGTGAGATGGTTGGATGGCATCACCAACTCGATGGACATGAGTTTTCATTAAGTGCTGGGAGTTGGTGATGGACAGGGAAGCCTGGCATGCTGCAGTCCATGGGGTCACAAAGAGTCAGACATGACTGAGTGACCAGAATGAATTGAACTGATTCCATGATTGGTAGTCCTCTCAATCTTTCCTTTGACCCTTTGCATGGTCTGGGATTTCTGTCTTCCTGCCAGCCTCTCCTGAGACAACCACCCAGTAACATACCAGGGTTCTCCCACTTTCCCATGGTCTCTCAGGCTGAGAATAGGGGATGGATTCTTTTGTACCCCCATACAACTCCTGGAGAGATCTGGAAATCCTTCTACTGTGGGGGAATAAACTACTCCTTATGAATAACATCTTTCACCTGCCCCACGTGCGGCCTTCCTGCCTCGCCCCCCCCGCCCCCCCATCCCTTCACAATTCTATCCTCGCCATACCCTAAGAGAAAATGAGGGTCGGTCATCACATCACCAGTTGCACAGACACGCCAGGCTGCCAGCAGGGCAGGAATTCCCTCTGTCCTCACAGAGGGTCCTCATCCCAACCCCTGGCCACCCTAGAATGCCTTCCTTTGCTACCTTGAGGCCCCTCCCCTAAAAAAGTCAACACCTTCACAATCTCCAAGACCCTCCTCAAAGAAGTCAGGCTGATCCCCATGTTCGGGTCTTGCCAAGCTTGACCGGAAACACAAGTCCTGTGCCACTTCACTGTTCTGGGGTTGAGGTCCCCTCAGACCTCACTCAAGAGTTGCGCCCTCGAATTCCTTCAGGGCAAGGCGGTCGAGCTCCTAATCCATCCTATAGAAAAGGAAGGCTCGCCTCTACCTGACCGCCATGCTTGGGTCCTCTGAGCAACAAGCAGGGCCTTGTTCGGACTTTCCACCTGCGTTTCCTCTCTCAGACCCTTGTTAGGGTCTTCTTCCCCCTCTGAACTGGGGCCACCCACTTCAACCAAGGTCCTCACCTCCCGGAGAGCCTCTGGGCAGGAATCTTCCTCCACCAGAGCGTCAGGGCTTTGTGGGCGCGAGGCACGGGGTTGGGGGGCGAGACACCGGGGAGGGGGGACGATGCACGGAGCTGGGGACAAGGCACGGACGGGAGGCCGGGCGACACGGGGTGGGGGAGGTTGGGAGTTTGGGGGGGGGGGGTTGTCTCCCATTCGTCATTCAGGCTCCTCACCTTGACTAGGTTCCTGCTGGAGCCTGCAAATGCTCACACGCCTGAGCACCCGCACCACCGCCAGAGGCAAACTCGCTCTCCTTCCTTAGCCGCCTAGCAAGAAGTGAGTGCTAGCTACTACCTAGGAGGAAGTGAGCGCCTCACCATAGATAGTGCCTCGATCTCTGGCGCCCCCTCGGGGAGTGGAGGGCACCCTCAGTTTCACATAAGCTGCTCAATTCCACTCCTTCCCGGACCTTGGGCACCTCCTTCTGACACTGTCCTCACAACGAGGTCCTCACCTACTTGAGACTTTCCTTGCAGGAAGCTGCCTGATGGCACAGGTCTAAGAGTAGGTATAGGGTTGTCCCTGCAGGACTCCCTACACGATCGGGTGGTGTTCTCCTCAGTAGTCCTGCACCCGAGTCCTGTCTCAGTTCCTGTCTCTTTAATGAATGGCTTCACAATAACCCGTGGAAACTACTGAAAGAGATGGGAATACCAGACCACCTGACCTGCCTCTTGAGAAATCTGTATGCAGGTCAGGAAGCAACAGTTAGAGCCGGACATGGAACAAGAGACTGGTTCCAAACAGGAACAGGGGTACATCAAGGCTGTATATTGTCACCCTGCTTACTTAACTTATATGCAGAGTACATCATGAGAAACGCTGGACTGGAAGAAACACAAGCTGGAATCAAGATTGTCGCGAGAAATAGCAATAACCTCAGATATGCAGATGACACCACCCTTATGGCCGAAAGTGAAGAGGAACTAAAAAGCCTGTTGATGAAAGTGAAAGTGGAGACTGAAAAAGTTGGCTTAAAGCTCAACGTTCAGAAAACGAAGATCATGGCATCCGGTCCCATCACTTCATGGGAAAGAGATGGGGAAACCGTGGAAACAGTGTCAGACTTTATTGTTTTGGGCTCCAAAATCACTGCAGATGGTGACTGCAGCCATGAAATTAAAACACGCTTACTCCTTGGAAGAAAAGTTATGACCAACCTCGACAGCATATTCAAAAGCAGAGACATTACTTTGCCCACTACGGTCCGTCTAGTCAAGGTTGTGGGTTTTCCTGTGGTCATGTACGGATGTGAGAGTTGGACTGTGGAGAAGGCTGAGCGCCGAAGAAACTGATGCTTTGGAACTGCGGTGCTGGAGAAGACTCTTGAGAGTCCCTTGGACTGCAAGGAGATCCCACCAGTCCATTCTGAAGGAGATCAGCCCTGGGATTCTTTGGGAGGAATGATGCTAAAGCTGAAAAGAAACTCCAGTACTTTGGCCACCTCATGCGAAGAGTTGACTCACTGGAAAAGACTCTGATCCTGGGAGGGATTGGGGCAGGAGGAGAAGGGAACGACCGAGGATGAGATGGCTGGATGGCATCACGGACTCGATGGACGTGAGTCTGAGTGAACTCTGGGAGTTGGTGATGGACAGGGAGGCCTGACATGCTGTGCTTCATGGGGTCGCAATGAGTCGGACACGACTGAGCGACTGAACTGGACTGTATGGATGTGAGAGCTGCACTATTAAAAAAAGCTGAGCACCAAAGCATTGATGCTTTGAACTGTGGTATTGGAGAAGACTCTTGAGAGTCCCTTAGACTGCACGGAGATTAAAGGAGTCAAACCTAAAGGAAACCAGTCCTGAATATTCATCGGAGGGACGGATGCTGAAGCTGAATACTTTGTGCACTTTATGGGAAGAACGGATTCATTGGAAAAGACCCTGACGTTGGGAAATATTGACGACGGGAGGAAAAGGGGACGACAGAGGGTGAGATGGTTGGATGGCATCACCAACTCGATGGACATGAGTTTTCATTAAGTGCTGGGAGTTGGTGATGGACAGGGAAGCCTGGCATGCTGCAGTCCATGGGGTCACAAAGAGTCAGACACGACTGAGTGACCAGAATGAATTGAACTGATTCCATGATTGGTAGTCCTCTCAATCTTTCCTTTGACCCTTTGCATGGTCTGGGATTTCTGTCTTCCTGCCAGCCTCTCCTGAGACAACACCCAGTAACATACCAGGGTTCTCCCACTTTCCCATGGTCTCTCAGGCTGAGAATAGGGGATGGATTCTTTTGTACCCCCATACAACTCCTGGAGAGATCTGGAAATCCTTCTACTGTGGGGAATAAACTACTCCTTATGAATAACATCTTTCACCTGCCCCACGTGCGGCCTTCCTGCCTCGCCCCCCCCCCCCATCCCTTCACAATTCTATCCTCGCCATACCCTAAGAGAAAATGAGGGTCGGTCATCACATCACCAGTTGCACAGACACGCCAGGCTGCCAGCAGGGCAGGAATTCCCTCTGTCCTCACAGAGGGTCCTCATCCCAACCCCTGGCCACCCTAGAATGCCTTCCTTTGCTACCTTGAGGCCCCTCCCCTAAAAAAGTCAACACCTTCACAATCTCCAAGACCCTCCTCAAAGAAGTCAGGCTGATCCCCATGTTCGGGTCTTGCCAAGCTTGACCGGAAACACAAGTCCTGTGCCACTTCACTGTTCTGGGGTTGAGGTCCCCTCAGACCTCACTCAAGAGTTGCGCCCCTCGAATTCCTTCAGGGCAAGGCGGTCGAGCTCCTAATCCATCCTATAGAAAAGGAAGGCTCGCCTCTACCTGACCGCCATGCTTGGGTCCTCTGAGCAACAAGCAGGGCCTTGTTCGGACTTTCCACCTGCGTTTCCTCTCTCAGACCCTTGTTAGGGTCTTCTTCCCCTCTGAACTGGGGCCACCCACTTCAACCAAGGTCCTCACCTCCCGGAGAGCCTCTGGGCAGGAATCTTCCTCCACCAGAGCGTCAGGGCTTTGTGGGCGCGAGGCACGGGGTTGGGGGGGCGAGACACCGGGGGGGGGGACGATGCACGGAGCTGGGGACAAGGCACGGACGGGAGGGCCGGGCGACACGGGGTGGGGGAGGTTGGGAGTTTGGGGGGGGGTTGTCTCCCATTCGTCATTCAGGCTCCTCACCTTGACTAGGTTCCTGCTGGAGCCTGCAAATGCTCACACGCCTGAGCACCCGCACCACCGCCAGAGGCAAACTCGCTCTCCTTCCTTAGCCGCCTAGCAAGAAGTGAGTGCTAGCTACTACCTAGGAGGAAGTGAGCGCCTCACCATAGATAGTGCCTCGATCTCTGGCGCCCCCTCGGGGAGTGGAGGGCACCCTCAGTTTCACATAAGCTGCTCAATTCCACTCCTTCCCGGACCTTGGGCACCTCCTTCTGACACTGTCCTCACAACGAGGTCCTCACCTACTTGAGACTTTCCTTGCAGGAAGCTGCCTGATGGCACAGGTCTAAGAGTAGGTATAGGGTTGTCCTGCAGGACTCCCTACACGATCGGGTGGTGTTCTCCTCAGTAGTCCTGCACCCGAGTCCTGTCTCAGTTCCTGTCTCTTTAATGAATGGCTTCACAATAACCCGTGAAACTACTGAAAGAGATGGGAATACCAGACCACCTGACCTGCCTCTTGAGAAATCTGTATGCAGGTCAGGAAGCAACAGTTAGAGCCGGACATGGAACAAGAGACTGGTTCCAAACAGGAACAGGGGTACATCAAGGCTGTATATTGTCACCCTGCTTACTTAACTTATATGCAGAGTACATCATGAGAAACGCTGGACTGGAAGAAACACAAGCTGGAATCAAGATTGTCG
>NW_017218898.1:0-11666 GCF_001704415.2 Capra hircus | reverse complement strand
AGGCTGTGAAGGACCCTTTGGAAGTTCCAGATGTGATCCTCACCTAGACTCAGCGGAAATGGGCCTCATCTCGCCTGGAGGGAGAACCTCCTGGATGTTCTCGAGTTGCGGCAGGTGCTCTCGACTTTCCGCGGGGACCTCAGGGACCCGCTCTGGTGCCCTCAGGAAAGCCCAGTCCCCATGCGAGTGCTCGGGGCCTCTCGGATTCCTCTCCCGTCGATGCCGGGGCCTAAGACCTTGTGTGGAATCGGTGCCGGAACCTGAGGATTCCTCTCCAGTGTTGACATGGATCTTGGGGTACTTCTGGAGTCTCCCAGGGGAGTCAGTCCTCGTCTCGAGTGGGGGCATGCACGTGCGCTTTCCTCCCGAGATGTAGCAGCAGTGTCGCTTCCCTTCGCGTGTATCAAGGGATCTGTGGCTTTCCCTCGAGGCTTTCCCATGAGGCTTTCCCACGAGGCTTTCCCACAGGGCTGTCCCACGTGCCACCGGTGTGAGTCGATCCTCGGCTTGAAAGTCGAGGCAGTGCAGGGAAAACAGGTTTCCCTGGAATGGACTGAGACATCTGGGGGACTCTGGAATGGTGGCACGACCCTGGAGTTCCTCTCGCCTTTCCTGTGAAGAGCGCCCCCTCTTGAGCTGCTATGGCAAGTCTGGGAATTCATTCCCGACCACGCAGGGAAAGGATCCCTCCTCTCGAACTATGAGGCGGAAAAGGGGCTCCTCTGGATGTGGGCGGGGCTCTCGTGCTTCCTCTCGAGTGGAGACGGGTATGTCGGGGAACTTCCTGAGTTGCCAGCAAGGGTGTGAAGAACCCTTTGAAAGTTCCAAAGGTTAGGTGTGATTAGCCTCGAGAAGCCTCAGCGGAAATGGGCCTCATCCAAGCCTAGAGGGAGAACCTCCTGGATTTTCTCGAGATGGGGCAGGTGCTCTCGAATTCCGACGGGGACCTCAGGGACCCGCTCTGGTGGCATCAGTAAAGGCCAGTCCCCATGCGAGTTGCTCGGGGGCCTCTGGGGATTCCTCTCCCGTCGAAGTCGTGGCCTAAGACCTTGTGTGGAGTCGGTGCCGGAACCTGAGGATTCCTCTCCAGTGCTGACATGGATCTTGGGGTACTTCTGAGTCTCCCCAGGGGAGTCAGTCCTCGTCTCGAGTGGGGGCCTGCACCGTGTGCTTTCCTCTCGAGCTGTAGCAGCAGTGTCACGCCTGGCTTAAGACCTTGTGTGGCGTCGGTGCCTGAACCTGAGAATTCCTCTCCAGTGCTGACATGGATCTTGGGGTACTTCTGAGTCTCCCCAGGGGAGTCAGTCCTCGTCTCGAGTGGGGGCCTGCACGTGCTCTTTCCTCTCGAGCTGTAGCAGCACTGTCCTCGCTTCCCTTTGCTTGGATCAAGGGATCTGTGGCTTTCCCTCGAGGCTTTCCCACGAGGCTTTCCCACGAGGTTTTCCCACGAGGCTTTTCCACAGGACTGTCCCACGTGCCACCTTGGTGTGAGTCGATCCTCGGCTTGAAAGTCGACGCAGTGCAGGGAAAACAGGTTTCCCTGGAATGGACTGAGACATCTGGGGGACTCTGGGAATGGTGGCACGACCCTGGAGTTCCTCTCGCCTTTCCTGTGGAGAGCGCCTCCACTTGAGATGCGACGGGAACGCGGGGAATTCTTTCCCGACCACGCAGGGAAAGGATCCCTCCTCTCGAGCTATGAGGCGGAAACGGGGATCCTCAGGATGTGGGCGGGACTCTCGTGCTTCCTCTGGCGAAGAGACGGGTATGTCAGGGAAATTCTTGAGTTGCAGCAAGGGTGTGAAGGACCCTTTGGAAGTTCCCGATGTTAGATGTGATTAGCCTCGAGAGGCCTCAGCGGAAATGGGCCTCATCTCGACTGGAGGGGAGAACCTCCTGGATTTTACCGAGTTGCGGCAGGTGCTCTTGACTTACGACGGGGACCTCATGGACCCGCTCTGGTGACCTCAGGAAAGGCCAGTCCCCATGCGAGTTGCTAGAGGGCCTGTCGCTGTTCCTCTCCCCGTCGATGCCAGGGCCTAAGACCTTGTGTGGAGTCGGGGCCGGAACCTGAGGATTCCTCTCCAGGGCTGACATGCATCTTGGGGTACTTCTGGAGTCTCCCCAGGGGAGTCAGTCCTCGTCTCGAGTGGGGGCATGCACGTGTGCTTTCCTCCGAGCTGTAGCAGCGGTGTCACGCTTCCCCGTCGCGTGGATCAAGGGATCTGTGGCTTTCCCTCGAGGCTGTCCCACGAGGCTTTCCCACAGGGCTCTCCCACGTGCCACGTGGTGTGAGTCGATCCTCGGCATGAAAGTCGATGTAGTGCAGGGAAAACAGGATCCTCGGGAATGGATGGAGACATCTGGGGCTCTTGGAATGGTGGCACGACCCATGAGTTCCTCTCGCCTTTCCTGTGCAGCGCACCTCCTCTTGAGATGCGTCGGGAAACGTCGGGAATTCTTTCCCGAGGAAGCAGGGAAGGATCCCTCATCTCGAGCTTGGAGGCGGAAACGGAGCTCCTCTGGAGGAGGCCGGACCCTCGGTGCTTCCTCTGGAGTGGAGACGGGTATATCAGGGAACCTCCTGAGTTGTAGCCAAGGGTGTGTAGGACCCTTTGGAAGTTCCAGAGTTTAGGTGTGATTACTCTCGAGACGCCGCAGAGAAAATGGGCCTCATCTCGACTGGCGCAGAGAACCTCCTGGATTTTCTCGAGTTGCGGCAGGTGCTCTCGACATACGACCGTGACCTCAGGGACAGTGTAGCAGATGTGTCACGCTTCCCGTCGCGGGGATCAAGGGATCTGTGGCTTTCCCACGAGGCTTTCCCACAGGGCTGTCCCACGTGCCACCATGGTGTGAGTGGATCCTTGGCGTGAAAGTCGAGGCATTGAGGGGAAAACAGGTTCCTCTGAAATGGACTGAGATATCTGGGGGACTCTTGGAATGGTGGCACGACCCTGGAGTTCCTCTCTCCTTTTCCTATTGAGAGCCCTTGCTCTTGAGAGGCCACGGGAACGCTGAAAAATCTTTCCTGACTAAGCAGGATAGGATCCCTCATCTCGAGCTACCAGGCGGAAACGGGGTTCCTCTGGATGTGGGCGGGACCCTCCTGCTTCCTCTCGAGTGGAGACGGGTATGTCGGGGAACTTCTTGAGTTGCAGCAAGGGTGTGAAGGACCCTTTGGAAGTTCCAGAGGTTAGGTGTGATTAGCCTCGAGAAGCCTCAGCTGAAATGGGCCTCATCTCGCCTGGAGGGGGAGAACCTCCTGGATTTTCTCGAGTTGCGGCAGGTGCTCTGGACTTAAGACGGGGACCTCAGGAACCCGCTCTGGTGGCCTCAGGAAAGGCCAGTCCCCATGCAGGTTGCTAGAGGGCCTCTCAGGATTCCTCTCCCGTCGATGCCTGGGCCTAAGACCTTGTGTGGAGTCAGTGTCAGAACCTGAGGATACCTCTCCAGTGCTGACATGAATCTTGGGGCAGTTCTGGAGTCTCCCCAGGGGAGTCAGTCCTCGTCTCGAGTGGGGGCATGCTTGTGCGCTTTCCTCCCGAGATGTAGCAGGAGTGTTATGCTTCCCTTCGCGTGGATCAAGGGATCTGTGGCTTTCCCTCGAGGCTTACCCACCAGGGTTTCCCACGAGGCTTTACCACAGGGCTATCCCACGTGCCACCGTTGTGTGAGTCAACCCTCGGCTTGAAAGTGGAGGCAGTGCCAGGAAAACAGGTTTCCCTGGAATGGACTGAGACATCTGGGGGACTCTGGGAATGGTGGCACGACCCTGGAGTTCCTCTCGCCTTTCCTGTGAAGAGCGCCCCCTCTTGAGCTGCTATGGCAAGTCTGGGAATTCATTCCCGACCACGCAGGGAAAGGATCCCTCCTCTCGAGCTATGAGGCGGAAAAGGGGCTCCTCTGGATGTGGGCGAGGCTCTCGTGCTTCCTCTTGAGTGGAGACGGGTATGTCGGGGAACTTCTTCAGTTGCAGCAAGGACCCTTTTGAATTTCCAGAGTTTAGGTGTGATGAGCCACCAGACGCCTCAGAGGAAATGGGCCTCATCTCGCCTGGAGCGGAGAACCTCCTGGATTTTCTAGAGTTGAGCAGGGTCTCTCGAGTTACGACGGGGACCTCAGGAACCCGCTCTGGTGGCCTCAGGAAAGGCCAGTGCCCATGGGAGTTGCAAGGGGGCCTTTCGGGATTCCTCTCCCGTCGATGTCGGGGCCTAAGACCTTGTGTGGAGTCGGGGCTGGAACCTGAGGATTCCTCTCCAGTGCTGACATGGATCTTGGGGTACTTCTGGAGTCTCTCCTGGGAAGTCGGTGCTCATCTCGTGTGGGGGCATGCACGTGAGCTTTCCTCACGAACTGTAGCAGCAGTGTCACACTTCCCGTCGTGGGGATTAAGGGATCTGTGGCTTTCCCTCGAGGCGTTCCGACGAGGCTTTCCCACAGGGCTGTCCCACGTGGGACATGCCATGGTGGAGTGAGTGGATCCTCGGCGTGAAAGTAGAGGCAGTGCAGGGAAACAAGTTCCTCTGGAATGGACTGAGACATCTGGGGGTCCCTTGGAATTGTGGCACGACACTGGGGTTTCTCTCGCCTTTCCTGTTGAGAGCGCCTCTTCTTGAGATGCGACGGGAAAGCCGGGAATTCTTTCCAGACGAAGCAGGAAAAGAATCCCTAATCTCAAGCTACGAGGTGGAAACCAGGCTCCTCTGGATGTGGGCGGGACCCTCGTGCTTCCTCTCGAGTGGAGACGGGTATGTCAGGGAACTTCTTGAGTTGCAGCAAGCCTGTGAAGGACCCTTTGGAAGTTCCAGAGGTTAGGTGTGATTAGCCTCGAGACGCCTCATTGGAAATGGGCCTCATCTCCCCTGGAGGGGAGAACCTCCTGGATTTTCTCGAGTTGCGGCAGGTGCTCTCGACTTACGACTGGGACCTCAGGGACCCGCTCTGGTGGCCTCAGGAAAGGCCAGTCCCCATGCGAGTTGCTCAGGGGCCTCTCAGGATTCCTCTCCCGTCGATGCCGGGGGCCGAAGACCTTGTTTGGAGTCGGTGCCGGAACCTGAGGATTCCTCTCCAGTGCTGACATGGATCTTGGCGTACTTCTGGAGTCTCCCAAGCTTGCGTCAGTCCTCGGCTCGCGTGGGGTCATGCACGTGCGCTTTCCTCCCGAGGGGTAGCAGCAGTGTCACGCTTCCCTTCTCGTGGATCAAGGAATCTGTGGCTTTCCCTGGAGTCTTTCCCATGAGGCTTTCCCACAGGGCTATTCCACTTGCCACCATGGTGTGAGTCGATACTCGGCGTGAAACTCGAACCAGTGCAGGGAAAACAGGAACCTCCTTCCCCACAGTAGGGGATACACTGTCCCCTTTGGCGGGTATCTCCAGGGCACTCGCGCTGGGGGGTTGCCCCGCGGAGGTGCGGGCCTCAGGCTCCACGTGAGAAAAGCCCCAAATGGCATTAGCTGCCAGTCCAGACGCTGGCCCCTCAGGTCTCTGGCCGGAGCCTTGGGCTCCAGGCAACTCAAAGCCCTCGGGGGTGGCACTCTGGGACTGCTGTAGGGAAAGGATGCCAAGAGCCCACGGAGGAGTTGGGGAGGGGGCATGGGGGAAACGGAGGCGAGGACAGTGAGGGATCTAGGTGGAGGCGCTGGAGAGAGCGTCTGGTGTCCCGGAATGCCTCGGAGGAGCCAGCGGGGACAGTCGAGGCCCAGGGACCTGTGGAATGTGAAAAGGCGGGAAATCCCAGAGCAATGCAGGCTGGGAAAGGGGGCGTTGGTGGCCAATTCAAAAGGGACCTAGGGGCGTTTCCTGGGCGGTGAGTTCCCTTGGCACTGCTGAGGGCCCCTGATTGATCCACTCAGGTTGAACCCACCCCCCGCTGCGAGGGAGGGCCACAAACCAAAGCCCCCGAACTGCCCGCCCACCCCAACGGGGATCTTGGCGGTCCAGGGCACAGCCGTGCCCGGGAAAAGCCCACTCGCTCCACGGGACTTCGTCCAGGGTCTCTGCTTGGAAAGAGGCCAGGGGCGGCCCCCTCCATCTACCCACCCAAACCCTATTGACGTCAATGGTGGCGGAGACGCCTCCCGTTCTCCAGAGTCCTGAGCTGCTGGGTCCCCGCCCACTCGACCAGCAGTCTGCAGCGTGCCCGTGTGCCTCTCCCACCATGGCTTCCTCCGGCTCCTCCAGCACCTCAAGCGGTACGTTTGCCCTCGGTCCCTGTGGTCGGATCACATCTCAGGGGATTTGCGGGTGGCCTGGGCAAGGGCTCTCGCCAATGTGTTGACCCCCCTCCCACCCGAGAACGGCTGGGACCCATCGGCCAGGCCCGGGGTTCCGAGGCGTCAGGTGTGCCCAAATTCGGAGGGCGTGGCATCGTTCGTTCATCTTGCTCCTTTGGCACACACATGGCTTCTCCGTTCTCTTTTCTGGGAAGACAGTGTTGTTTCAGGGGGCGTGCTGCGGGGGGCGGGGCCGGGGTTGGGGGTGGTGGGAGCGGGTGCTTTGCTGGGATGAGGCCCTTTATCCTCACATCTTCATGTGGGAATGGGAGTCGGGGAGCTCTGTGGCCTTGCTGCCTTCAGTGGCTTCCTCTGCACAGGGGCCTAGTGGCTTCTGCCTTTTGTCAGGCGTTACGGGGTTTGGGCTTCGCTTTGGTGGCCTTGGCCTTTGCCTTGGCCTGGGCCTTGGCCTTGCCCTTGGCGTTGCCGTTGCCCTTGCCTTGGTCTTGGGCTTGGCCTTGCCCTGCCTTTGAACTTGAACTTGACCTTGACCTTGAACTTGAACTTGGCCTTGACCTTGACCTTGAACTTGAACTTGAACTTGAACTTCAACTTGAACTTGACCTTGACCTTGACCTTGACCTTGAACTTCAACTTCAAGTTCAACTTGAACTTGACCTTGACCTTGAACTTGAACTTGACTTTGAACTTGACCTTGAACTTGAACTTGACCTTGAACTTGAACTTCAACTTGAACTTGAACTTGATCTTGACCTTGACCTTGACCTTGACCTTGAACTTGACCTTGACCTTGACCAACAACGGGAGACCTCGAGATTTGCTCAGAGCACCGGAGGTCCAGAAGCAGGGCCCTGTATCTCCCCTTCCCTTTGTGATCATTGCAAAGACATTCCTAGCTGATAGCGGGAGTGCCCCTGAAGAAGCAAGCAGTGGGAGTGTGTTTGACACGACTGTGTGCCTTCCTGGCCTCAGCTCCACAAGGGGCCTTTCCTCTCGAAGTAGGCCCCATGTCCCCTTGGGGAGGGTGTCATGCCTCTTTTTCTCCTCACTGCCAAAGGGTGGAGCCAAGCTCGCTCTGTCAGAGGTACAAAAACAGCAATTGAATGGATTTTCAAGCTCTTGCTAGGCTGCACCCTTTCAGGGCCCACTTTACTGAAACAGGTGCTCTGTGGCCCCTGGTTGGGTATGCAGGTTCACAAACAGGGTGAGATCCTGTCCAAGCCAAGAATTTTCCTGAAAGACCTAGGCTCACTAGAGCTCTCCTCCAGAGCAAAGGGGATAGAGGAGATGTATGGAGGAGTCTTTGCCTTTCCCTGTGAGTGTGGGGCTAGTCCCTACGGCCCCAAGCTCCAGGGATAACTGCCTCTAAGAAAGGAATGGCAAGAAGCGCTATTCTTGGAGGTTGGGACAGGGAGTTCGCAGCATGTGGGGAAAGAAAGACTTCTTCGGGGAAGAAGAGGCAACCACCGGGGGTGTGTTTGCAAGCCTCTATTTGGAAGGAACAGGTTTGCTTATACAACTCAAGACCTCCAGATCTGCTCAGAGGACTGAAGTTCCAGAGACAGGGCCATGTATCTCCCCTTCCCTTTGAGATCCTTGCAAAGACATTCCTAGCAGATCGTGGGAGTGCCCATGAAGAAGCAAGCAGCGGGAGTGTGCTTGACATCACTGGCTGCCTACCTGGGCTCAGCTCCTCAAGGGGCCTTTCTCTCCTGGTAGGGCCCTATGTCCCCTTTGGGAGAGGGTGGTGCCCTCTTCCCTCCACACTGCCAAAGGGTGGAGGTGGAGCAAACTCGTTCTCTCCGAGGTAAAAAAAAAAAAGACAAATTGGATGGATTTTTAAGCTCTTGCTATGCTGCACCCCTCCAGGACCCACTCGAGCAAAACAGGTGCCCTGTGGCCCCTAGGTCGGGTATGCAGGTTCACACAGCACCGGGTGGGATCCCGTCAAAGCCAAGAATTTTCCTGACAGACCTAGGCTCACTAGAGCTCTCCTCCAGAGGAAAGGGGACAGAAAAGACGTGTGTGTGGAGGTGGCTCTGCCTTTCCAGGTCCCAATCTCAGGGATAACTGCCCCTAAGAAAGGAACTGCTGCTGCTGCTAAGTTGCTTCAGTCGTGTTCGACTCTGTGGCGACGCCATAGACGGTAGCCCACTAGGCTCCTCCCGTCCCTGGGATTCTCCAGGCAAGAACAGTAAGTGGGTTGCCATTGCCTTCTCCAATGCATGAAAGTGAAAATGAAAGTGCAGTCGCTCAGTCGTGTCCGACCCTCAGCGACCCCACGGACTGCAGCCTACCAGGCTTCTCCGTCCATAGGATTTTCTGAAAGGAACTGCAAGAAGCGCTTTTCCAGGAGGCTGGGAAAGGGAGTTCGCAGGATGTGGGGAAAGAGAGCCTCCTTCGGGGAAGAATAGGCGGCCACTTGTTTTGTGTTGCAAACCTCTATTTGGAAGGAACAGGTTAGCTTATACAAAGGGAGACCTCCAGATCTGCTCAGAGGACCAAAGTTGCAGAGGCAGGTCGGTGTATTTTCCCTTCACTTTGCGATCCTTGCAAAGACATTCCTTGCTGATAGATGATTCAGCAAGGGCCTTTGAGACTGTTGTTTTCTTTCCTAGGTTCAAAGATTCCTTCAGTTCCTAATATAGATATCCTAGAAATTATCTGACATCCGTGAAAATCTGATATGTCCTGGTCAAATGCTGTCAGTTATAATTCCAGTTATCATATTAAAGCATTTCAAGTCGCAGCAGTGACCAGATTACATTGTCAATTTCTATTTAATCAGGTTTTAACCATGCCCTCTATGGTTTCACACTGATGCCTTTGCAGAAATACTGCTACTTCAAGATATATGGAATATACTTTTTTTAAGCTTACCGATAATTTGTTTGTTTGTTTGTTTGTCTTCTGGTAAGCTGGTACCAGATGGAATTTAGTCTCCTCTCTAGGTTAAGAGAACAAAGTTTTCTTAGAATGCAATTTTTGATAACAGACTATGGATTTCTTTACCTTTCATTGATTTATAATTGTTTTCATCATCTGTTTTTTTACTTCGGGTAAAGTAAAGAAGCCTTATTTAAGATTTTGGTACATGTAGGATGGACTAAGCTTTCCCCACTCTTGCAAGTTCCTTAACCCTTCAGATTCTTCTCGTGGGACCAAGATCTCACTTTCCTCCAGAGGGACAATCCAAGCTTTTTATTAGTTGATCTGCCCCTGACATCAGAGTCCATTTGAGCACGAGTTGGCCTATAATTTAGGCATGAAACTATGACTACATAAATAAAAGGTGACTTTATGATTCAGGGATGGCCATGATATGCCTTGCACTTCAGAGAAAATGGGTTAAAATGATTTTTTTTTCTTCAAAACTGCACAGCCAGTTCTTTCAGCATATGCAATTGAAAACATCTAGTCATTAGGTCAGTTTTCATTCCAATCCCAACGAAAGGCAATGACAAAGAATATTCAAGCTGCTGCACAATTGCACTCATCTCACACACTAGTAAAGTAATGCTCAAAATTCTCCAAGTTCACATGAACTGTGAACTTCCAAATGTTCAAGAGGGATTTAAAACATGCAGAGAAACCAGAGATCAAACTGCCAACATCCACTGGATCATTGAAAAAGCAAGAGAGTTCCAGAAAAAAAGACATCTATTTCTGCTTTTATTGACTATGCCAAAGCCTTTGACTGAGTGGATCACAATAAACTGGGAAAAATTCTGAAAGAGATGGGAATACCAGACCACCTGACCTGTCTCTTGAGAAACCTGTAATGCAGGTCAGGAAGAAACAGTTCGAACTGGACATGGAACAACAGACTGGTTCTAAATAGGAAAAGGAATATGTCAAGGCAGTGTATTGTCACCCTGCTTATTTAACTTATATGCAGAGTACATCATGAGAAACACTGGGCTGGAGGAAGCACACGCTGGAATCCAGATTGCTGGGAGAAATATCAAGAATCTCAGATATGCAGATGACACCACCCTTATGGCAGAAAGTGAAGAAGAACTAAAACAGTCTCCTGATGAAAGTGAAAGAGGAGAGTGAAAAAGTTAGCTTAAAGCTCAGCATTCAGAAAACTAAAATCATTGCATCCAGTCTCTTCACTTCATGGCAAATAGATGGGAAAACATTGGAAACAGCAGCAGACTATTTTGGGGGGGCTTGGAAATCACTGCAGGTGATGGCTGCCTCCATGAACTTAAACGTATTTATGACTTGGAAGAAAAGTGATGACCAAACTAGACAGCATTTTAAAAAGCCGAGACGTTGCTTTGCCAACAAAGATCCATCCAGTCAAGGCTATGGTTTTTCCATATGTCATGGATGGATATGAAAGATGTACTATAAAGAAAGTGACAGCTGAAAATTGGATGCTTTTGAACTGTGGTGTTGGAGAAGATGCTTGTAGGTCGCTTAGACTACATGGAGACGCAACCACTCCATCCTAAAGGAAATCAGGTCTGAATATACATTGGAAGGACTAATACTGAACCTGAAACTCCAATACTTTGGCCACTTGATGTGAAGAGCTGACTCACTTGGAAGTTGCTTTTGATTTGCCTGTGAGTGTGGGAGCCCTCCCTGGGCAAAGGGCCTCAGGGGTCATTGCCACTGAATCACGACCTCCAAGCAAGCGCATTCCAGCTGTGTGACATTCAGGAAGCAGGAGACTGGGAAAACTATCTTCCTTAGAGGAAGGAAAGTCATCCACAGAGAGTGTGTTTTCAGGCTCTCTTTGCAGCAAGTGTTTTGCTTCTCAGACATCAGAGCTGCAGGCTTGCTCTGAGGGCCTCAATTGCAGAGTCAGGGCTGTGTGTCTCACTGCACTTTCCAAGCATTGCAGACACATTCCTAGGTTGGAGCAGTGCTTCCCATGAGAAAGAAGCCTCGGGAGTGTGTCTGAGCGGGCTGAGTGCCATGCTAGGGTCACCTAGTCGAGGGCACCTTGCACATCCAATGGGCCCCAGGCGAGTAGCTATGGACCGGCCCTTCGGTTGAGACATCCCAAAGCAGGGAACAAAGCTAGCTCTGTCAGAAGGAGGAAAACAGCAATGGGATGGATTTTCAAGCAGTTGCTAAGTCACACCACGTTAGGGCTCCCCGGGAAAGAAATGCGAATTTTGGCCTCTAGGCCCAGTATCCAGATGTGTGCACAGGATATTTTCCCCACAGGATTCAAGAATGTTCCAGACAGACCTAAGCTCACTAGCTCTCTCCTGCAGAGGAAATGAAATATTGTTGCTGAACCACGAAAAGATGCTGGGATTCTTGGCTTATGGAGGAGAAGAATTCAATCCAGGGCCCAAGACGAGGCTTGATTGCTCAGAGCTTTTGTGCAATAGAGTTTTATTAAAGGATAAAGGAGATAGAGAAAGCTTCTGACAGAGACATCACAAGGGGCAGAAAGCGTACC
>NW_017218897.1:0-11667 GCF_001704415.2 Capra hircus | reverse complement strand
GAGGCCACAGAGCGGGTCCCTGACGTCCCTGTTGTAAGTCGAGAGCACCTGCCGCAACTCGAGAAAATCCAGGAGGTTCTCCCCTCCAGGCGAGATGTGGCCCATTTCGCTGAGGCCTCTCGAGGCTAATCGCACCTAACCTCTGGAACTTAAAAGGGTCCTTCACACCCTTGTTGCAACTCAAGAAGTTCCCCGACATACCCGTCTCACTCGAGAGGAAGCACGAGAGTCCGCCCACATACAGAGGAGCCCCGTTTCCGCCTCCTAGCTCGAGAGGAGGGATCCTTCCCTGCGTGATCGGGAAAGAATTCCTGGCCTTCCCGTCGCATCTCAATAGGAGGCGCTCTCCACAGGAAAGGCGAGAGGAACTCCAGGGTCGTGCCACCATTCCCAGAGTCCCCCAGATGTCTCAGTCCCATTCCAGGGAAACCTGTTTTCCCTGCACTGCCTCGACTTTCAAGCCGAGGATCGACTCACACCACGGTGGCACGTAGGACAGTCCTGTGGGAAAGCCTCGTGGGAAAGCCTCGAGGGAAAGCCACAGATCCCTTGATCCACGCGAAGGGAAGAGCGACACTGCTGCTACAGCTCGGAGGAAAGCGCACGTGCATGCCCCCACTCGAGACGAGGACTGACTCCCCTGGGGAGACTCCAGAAGTACCCAAGATCCATGTCAGCACTGGAGAGGAATCCTCAGGTTCCGACACCGGACTCCACACAAGATCTTAGGCCCGGCATCAACGGGAGAGGAATCCCGAGAGGCCCCCGAGCAACTCGCATGGGCACTGGCCTTTCCTGAGGCCACCAGAGCGGGTGCCTGAGGTCCCCGTCGTAAGTGGAGAGCACCTGCCGCAACTCGAGAAAATCCATGGAGGTTCTCCCCTCCAGGCGAGATGAGGCCCATTTCCGCTGAGGCGTCTCGAGGCTAATCACACCTAACCTCTGGAACTTCCAAAGGGTCCTTCACACCCTTGCTGCAACTCAAGAAGTTCCCCGACATACCCGTCTCCACTCGAGAGGAAGCACGAGAGTTCCGCCCACATCGAGAGGAGCTCCGTTTTTGCCTCCTAGATAGAGAGGAAGGATCCTTTCCCTGCGTGGTAGGGAAAGAATTCCCGGCGTTCCCGTCGCCTCTCAAGAGGAGACGCTCTCCACAGGAAAGGCGAGAGGAACTCCAGGGTCGTGCCACCATTCCCAGAGTCCCCCAGATGTCTGAGTCCATTCCAGGGAAACCTGTTTTCCCTGCACTGCCTCGACTGTCAAGCCAAGGATCAACTCACCCAACGGTGGCACGTGGGACAGCCCTGTGGGAAAGCCTCGTGGGAAAGCCTCGTGGGAAAGCCTCGAGGGAAAGACCCTGATCCCTTGATCCACGTAAAGGGAAGTGTGACACTGCTGCTAGAGCGGGAGGAAAGCGCACGTGCATGCCCCCACTCGAGACGAGGACTGACTCCCCTGGGGAGACTCCAGACGTACCCCAAGATCCATGTCAGCACTGGAGAGGAATCCTCAGGTTCCAGGACCAACTCCACACAAGATCTTAGGCCCTGGCATCGACGGGAGCAGAATCCCGAGAGACTCCCGAGCAACTAGCATGGGGAATGGCCTTTAGTGAGGCCACCAGAGCGGGTCCTGAGGTCCCCGTCGTAAGTCGAGAGCACTTGCCTCAAGTCGAGGAAATCCAGGAGGTTCTCCCCTCCATGCGAGATGAGGCCCAGTTCCGCTCAGGCGTCTCGAGGCTAATCACACCTAACCTCTGGAACTTCCAAAGGGTCCTCCACACCCTTGCTGAAACTCATGAAGTTCCCCGACATACCCGTCTCCACTCGAGAGGAAGCACTAGAGTCCCGCCCACATCCAGAGGAGCCCCAGTTTCCGCCTCCTAGCTCGAGAGGAGGGATCCTTGCCCTGCGTGTCTGGGAAAGAATTCCCGGCGTTCCCGTCGCATCTCAAGAAGGGGCGCTCTCCACAGGAAAGGCGAGAGGAACTCCAGGGTCGTGCAACCATTCCCACAGTCCCCCAGATGTCTCAGTTCATTCCAGGGAAAGCTTTTTTCCCTGCACTGCCTCGACTTTCAAGCCGAGGATCGACTCACATCACGGTGGCACGTGGGACAGCCCTGTGGGAAAGCCTCGTTGGAAAGCCTCGTGGAAATGCCTCCAGGTAAAGCCCCTGATCCCTTGATCCACGCGAAGGGAAGCCCGACACTGCTGCTTCAGCTCGGGAGGAAAGCGCACGTACATGCCCCCACTCGAGACGAGGACTGACTCCCCTGGGGAGACTCCAGAAGTACACCAAGATCCATGTCAGCACTGGAGAGAAATGCTAGGTTCCGGCAACGACTGCACACAAGATCTTAGGCCCCGGCATCGACGGGAGAGGAATCCCGAGAGGCCCCCGAGCAAATCGCATGGGGACTGGCCTTTGCCTGAGGCCACCAGAGTGGGTCCCTGAGGTCCCCGTCCATAAGTCGAGCGCACCTGCCGCAATTCGAGAAAATCCAGGAGGTTCTCAGGTCCAGGCGAGATGAGGCCCGTTTCCGCTGAGGCGTCTGGAGGCTAATCACACTTAACCCCTGGAACTTCCAAAGGGTCCTTCACAACCTTGCTGCAACTCAAGAAGTTCCCTGATATACCTGTCTCCACTCGAGAGGAAGCCCGAGAGTCCCGCCCACATCCGAGAGGAGCCCCGTTTCCGCCTCCTAGCTCGCAGAGGAGGCATCCTTTCCCCTGCGTGGTCGGAAAAAAATTCCCGGCGTTTCCTGTCGCATCTCAAGAGGAGGCGCTCTACACAGGAAAAGGCGAGAGGAACTCCAGGGTCGTGCCACCATTCCCAGAGTCCCCCAGATGTCTCAGTCCATTCCAGGGATACCTGTTTTCCCTGCACTGCCTCGACTTTCAAGCTAGGATCGACTCACACGAGGGTGGCACTTGGGACAGCCCTGTGGGAACGCCTCGTGTGAAAGCCTCGTGGGAAAGCCTCGAGGGAAAGCCCCTGATCCCTTGATCCACGCGAGGGAAGCGTGACACTACTGCTAAAGCTCGGGAGGAAAGCGCACGTGCATGCCCCCACTCGAGACGAGGAATGAGTCCACTGGGGAGACTCCAGAAGTACCCAAGATCCATGTCAGAACTGGAGCGGAATCCTCAAGTTCCTGGCAACCACTCCACACTAGAATTTAGGCCCCGGCATCGACGGGAGAGGAATCCCAAGAGGCCCCCGAGCAACTCGCATGGGGACTAGCCTTTCCTGAGGCCACCAGAGCGGGTCTCTGAGGTCCCCGTCCTAAGTCTAGAGCACCTGCCTCAACTCGAGAAAATCCAGGAGGCTCTCCCCTCCAGGCGAGATGAGGCCCATTTCCCGCTGAGGCGTCTCCAGTCTAATCACCTAACCTCTGGAACTTATAAAGGGTCCTTCACACCCTTGCTGCAACTCGAGAAGTTCCCCGACATACCCGTCTCCACTCGAGAGGAGCACGAAAGTACCGCCCACTTCCAGAGGAGCCCCATTTCCCCCTCCTATCTCGAGAGGAGGGATCCTTTCCCTGCGTGGTCGGGAAAGAATTCCTGGCGTTCCCGTCGCATCTTAAGAGGAGGCGCTCTCCACAGGAAAGGCGAGAGGAACTCCAGGGTCGTGCCACCTTTCCCAGAGTCCCCAGATGTCTCAGTCCACTCCAGGGAAAACTGTTCCCTGCACTGCCTCCACTTTCTAGCCGGGGATCGACTCACACCACGGTGGCACGTGAGACATCCCTGTGCCAAAGCCGGGAGCCTCGTGGGAAAGCCTCGAGGAAAAGCCACAGATCCCTTGATCCACGCGAAGGGAAGCGTGACACTGCTGCTACAGCTCGGAAGGAAAGCGCACTTGCATGCCCCCTATCGAGACGAGGACTGATTTCCCTGGGGAGACTTCAGAAGTACCCCAAGATCCATGTCAGCACTGGAGAGGAATTCTCAGCTTCCGGCATCGACTGCAAGAAGGTCTTAGGCCCCGGCATCGACAGAGAGGTATCCCGTGAGGCCCCCGAGCAACTCGCATGGGGACTGGCCTTTCCTGAGGCCACCAGAGCGGGTCCCTGAGCTTCCCGTCGTAAGTCGAGAGCTCCTGCCGCAACGCGAGAATATCCAGAAGGGTCTCTCCTCCAGGCGAGATGAGGCCCATTTCCGCTGAGGCATCTCGAGGCTAATCACACCTAACCTCTGGAATTTCCAAAGGGTCCTTCACACCCTTGCTGCACCTGAAGAAGTTCCCTGACATACCCATCTCCACTCGAGAGGAATCACGAGAGTCCCGCCAACATCCAGAGGAGACCCGTTTCCGCCTCCTAGCTCGAGAGGAGGGATCCTTTCCCTGCGTGATCGGGAAAGAATTCCCGGTGTTTCCCGGCGCATCTCAAGACGAGGCCCTCTCCACAAGAAATCGACAGGAACTCCAGGGTCGTGCCACCATTCCAGAGTCCCCCAGATGTCTCAGTCCATTCCACGGAAACCTGTTTTCCCGCACTGCCTCGACATTCAATCCGAGGATCGACTCACACCACGGTGTGGCACGTGGGACAGCCCTGTGGGAAAGCCTCGTGGGAAAGCCTCGTGGGAAAGCCTCGAGGGAAAGCCACAGATGCTTTGATCCATGCGAAGGGAAGCGTGACACTGCTGCAACAGCTCGGGAGGAAAGCACACGTGCATGCCCCCACTCGAGACGAGGACTGACTCCCCTGGGGAGACTCCAGAATCTCTCAAGATCCATGTCAGCACTGGAGAGGAATCCACATGTTCGGGCACTGACTCCACAAAAGGTCTTAGGCCCCGGCATCGACGGGAGAGGAATGGCCAGAGGCCCCCGAGCAACTCGCATGGGGACTGGCCTTTCCTAAGGCCACCAGAGCGGGTCCCTGAGTTCCCCGTCGTAAGTCCAGAGCACCTGCCGCAACTTGAGAAAATCCAGGAGGTTCTCCCTTCCAGGCGAGATGAGGCCCATTTCCGCTGAGGTTTCTCAAGGCTAATCACACCTAACCTCTTGAATTTCCAAAGGGTCCTTCACTACCTTGCTGCAACTGAGGAATTTCCCCGACATTCCCGTCTCCACTCGAGAGAAGCACGAGAGTCCCGCCACATCAGAGGAGCCCGTTTCCGCCTCATAGCTAGAGAGTAGGGATCTTTCCCTGCGTGGTCGGGAAAGAATTCCCGGCGTTCCCATCGCATCTCAAGAGGAGGCGCTTTCCACAGAAAGGCGAGAGGAACTCCAGGGTCGTGCCAGCATTCCAGGAGTCCCCCAGATGGCTCAGTCCATTCCAGGGAACCTGTTTTCTCCGCACTGCCTCGACCTTCAAGCCGAGGATCGACTCACATCACGGTGGCCCGTACCACAGCCCTGTGGGAAAGCCTCGTGGGAAAGCCTCGTGGGAAAGCCTCGTGGGAAAGCCTCGAGGGAAAGCCACAGATCCTTGATCCACGCGAAGGGAAGGGTTAAACCGCTGCTACAGCTCGAGAGGAAAGGGGACGTGCATGCCCCCACTCGAGACGAGGACTGACTCTACTGGGGAGACTCCAGAGGTACCCCAAGATCCATATCAGCACTGGAGAGGAATCCTCAGGTTCCTGCACCGACTGAACACAAGGTCTTAGGCCCCGGCATCGACGGGAGAGGAAAACCGAGAGGCCCCGAGCAACTCGCATGGGGATGGCCTTTCCTGAGGCCACAAGAGCGGGTTCCTGAGGTACCCGTCGAAAGTCGAGAGCACCTGCCGCAACTCGAGAAAATCCGGAGGTTGTCCCCTACAGGCGAGAAGAGGCCCATTTCGCTGAGGCGTCTCGACGCTAATCACACCTAAGATCTGGAACTTCCAAAGGGTCCTTCACACCCTTGCTGCAGCTCCAAGAAGTTCCCGACATACCCGTCTCCACTCGAGAGGAAGCACGAGAGTCCCGCCCACATCCAGAGGAGCCCCTTTTTCCGTCTCCTAGCTCGAGAGGTGGGATCCTTTCCTTCGTGTTCGGTAAAGAATTCCCGGCGTTCCTATCGCATCTCAAGAGTAGGCGCTCTCCGACAGGAAAGTTGAGAGGAACTCCAGGGTCGTGCCACCATTCCCAGAGTACCCCAGATGTCTCAGTCCATTCCAGGGAAACCTGTCTTCCCTGCACTGCCTTGACTTTCAAGACGAGGATCGACTCACACCACGGTGGCACGTGGGACAGTCCTGTGGGAAAGCCTCGTGGGAAAGCCTCGAGGGAATGAAACAGACCCCTTGATCCACCCGAAGGGAAGCGTGACACTGCTGCTACAGCTCGGAGAAAGCGCCCGTGCTTGTCCCCACTCGAGACGAGGACTGACTCCCCTGCGGAGACTCCAGAAGTACCCAAGATCCATGTCGGCACTGGAGGAATCCTCAGGTTCCGGCACCGTCTCCACACAAGGTCTTAGGCCCCAGCGTCGACGGAGAGGAATCCCGAGAGGCCCCCGAGCAACTCGCATGGGGACTGGCCTTTCCTGAGGCCATCAGAGCGGGTCCCTGAAGTCCCGTCGTATGTCGAGAGCAGCTGCCACAACTCGAGAAAATCCAGGAGGTTCTCCCCTCCAGGCGAGATGAGGCCCATTTTCGCTGAGGCATCTCGAGGCTAATCACACCTAACCTCTTGGACTTCCAAAGGGTCCTTCACACTTGCTGCTTTCAAGAAGTTCCCCGACATACCGTCTCCATTCGAGAGGAAGCACGAGAATCCTGCCCACATCCAGAGGAGCCCCGTTTCCGCCTCCTAGCTCGAGAGGAGGGATCCTTTCCCTGCGTGGTCGGGAAAGAATTCCGGCGTTCCCGTCTCATCTCAAGAGGAGGCGCTCTCCACAGGAAAGGCGATAGGAACTCCAGGGTCGTGCCACCATTACCAGAGTCCCTGAGATGTCTCAGTCCATTCCAGGGAATCCTGTTTTCCCTGCACTGCCTCGACTTTCAAGCCAAGAATCAACTCACATCACGGTGGCACGTGGGAAAGCCCTTTGGGAAAGCCTCGTGGGAAAGCCTGGAGGGAAAGCCACAGATTCCTTGATAGACGCGAAGGAAAGCGTGACAGTACTGCTACAGCTCGGAGGAAAGCGCACGTGCATGCCCCACTTGAGACGAGGACTGACTCCTCTGGGGAGACTCCAGAAGTACCCAAGAACCATGGCAGCACGGGAGAGGAATACACAGGTTCCGGCCCTCTCGCCACACATGTTCTTAGGACCAGGTAAAGATGGGAGAGGAATCCCGAGAGGTCCCCTAAAAACTCGCAATGGCGACTGGCCATTACTGATGCCACCAGAGCGCGTTTCTGCAGTCACCGTCGTAAGACGAGAGCACCTGCCGAAACTCGAGAAAATCCAGGAGGTTCTCGCCTCCAGGCGAGATGAGGCCCATTTCCTCAGGCGTCTCGTCTCTAATCAAACCTAACCTCCGGAACTTCCAAAGGGTCCTTCACACCCTTGCTGCAACTCAAGAAGTTCCCTGACATACCCATCTCCACTGGAGAGGAAGCTCGAGAGTCCCGACCATATACAGACGTGACCTATTTCCACCGTGTAACTCGAGATGAGGGATCCTTTCCCTGCTACGTCGGGAAAGAATTCCCACGTTCCCGTCGCATTAAAAGAAGAGGTGCTCTCCAAAGGAAAGGCAAGAGGAACTCAAGGGTCGTGCCACCATTCCGAGAGCCCGGAGATGTCTCAGTCCATTCCAGAGGAACCTGTTTTCCCTGCAATGTCTTGACTTTCACGCCGAGGATCGACTCACATCATGGTGGCAAGTGACACAACCCTGAGGAAAACCTCGTGGGAAAACCTCCTCGGAAAGCCTCGAGGGAAAGCCACAGATCCCTTGATCCACGCAATGGGAAGCGGGAAACTGCTGCTACAGCTCTGGAGGAAGGCTTTCGTGCACGTTTCCACCGAGCTGAGGACTAACTCCCCTGTGGAAACTCCAGGAGTACCGCAAGATCCTTGTCATTACCGGAGAGGAATCCCCAGGTTCCGGCCCGGACACCACACAAGGTCTTAGGCCCCTGAATCGACGGGAGAGGAATCCCGAGAGGCCCCCTAGCAACTTCCAAGGGGACTGGCCTTTGCTGAAGCCACCAGAGCGGGTCCCCGAGGTCCCCTTCGTAAGTCGAGAGCACTTGCTAAAACTCGTGAAAATACAGGAGGTTCTCCCCTCCAGGCGAGATGAGACCCATTTCCGCTGAAGTGTCTCCAGGTTAATCACACCTAAACTCTGGAACTTCCAAAGGGTCCTTCACACCCTTGCTGCAACTCAAGAAGTTCCCCGACAAACCCGTATCCACTCGAGAGGAAGCACGAGGTCCCGCCCACATCCAGAGGAGCCCCGTTTCCGCCTCTTATCTCGAGAGGAGGATCCTTTCCCTGCTTTGGCGGGAAAACATTCCCGGCGTTTCTGTCGCATCTCAAGGGGAAGCGCTTTCCACAGGAAAGTCGAGAGGAACACCAGGGCCCTGCCACCATTCCAAGAGTCCCGCAGATGTCTCAGTCCATTCCAGGGACACCTGTTTTCCCTGCAGTGCCTCGACATTCACGCAGATGATCGACCCACACAACGGTGGCACTTGGGACAGCCCTGTGGGAAAGCCTGTTTGGAAAACTTGGTGGAATGCCCAGAGGGAAAGCCACAGATCCTTGATCGTCGGGCGGGAAGACTGACACTGGTGCAGAGCTCGGGAGGAAAGCGCACGTGCATGCCCCCACTCGAGATGAGGACTGATCCCTGGAGAGACTCCAGAAGTACCCCAAGATCCATGTCAGCACTGGAGAGGAATCCTCAGGTTCGGCCCAACTCACAAAGGTCTTAGGTTCGGCATCTACGTAGAGGAATCCAGGGAGTCCCCTAGCAACTCGCATGGGGACCTGCCTTTCCTGAGGCCACAGAGCGGGTCCCTGAGTCCCCGTCGTAAGTCGAGAGCACCTGCCGCAAGTCGAGAAAATCCTGGAGGTTCTCCCCTCCAGGCGAGCAGAGGCCCATTATTGCTGAAGCATCTCGTGGCAATCACATCTACCCCTGGAACTCCAAAGGGTTCCTTCACACCCTTGCTGCAACTCAAGAAGTTCCCCGATATACCCGTATGCCTGAGAGGAAGCAGAGGGTCCCGCCACATCCAAAGGAGCCCCTTTCCGCCTCTTTGCTCGAGATGAGGGATCCTTTCCCTACTTGGTCGAAAAAGAATTCCCGAGGTTCCCGTCGCATCTCAAGAGGAGGCCCTCTCCACAGGAAAGGGGAGGTACTCCAGGTCAGGCCACCATTCAAGAGTCCCCAGATGTCTCAGTCCATTTCAGAGGAACTGTTTTCCCAAACTGCCTCGACTTTCACGCCGAAGATCGACTCAAACCACAGTGGCACGTGGACAGCCCTGTGGTAAAGCCTCGTAGGAAAGCCTCTTGGGAAAGCCTTGAGGAAAGCCTCGAGGGAAAGCCACAGATCCCTTGATCCACGCGATGGGAAGCGTGACACTGCTTCCACAGCTCGGGAGGAAAGCGCACGTGCATGCCCCACTCGAGACGAGGACTGACTCCCTGGGGAGACTCCAGAAGTACCCCAAGATCCATGTCAGCACTGGAGAATAATTCTCAGTTACGGCCCGACTTCACAAAAGGTCTTAGGCCCAGCATTGAAGGGAGAGGAATCTTAACAACTCGCACGGAGAGTGCCTTTCCTGAGGCCACCAGATAGGGTCCTGTGTCCCCGTCGTAAATCGAGAGCACTACCGCAACTCGAGAAAATCCTGGAGATTCTCCCCTCCAGGCTAGATGAGGCCCATTTCCGCTGAGGCGACTCGAGGCTAATCACATCTAACCTTTGGAACTTCCATAGGGTCCTTCACACCCTTGCTGCAACTCAGAAGTTCCCCGACATACCTTGTCCACTCGAGAGGAAGCGTGAGCGTCCCTTGCACATCCAGAGGAGGCCTTTTCTCCTTGTAGCTCGAGATGAGGGATCCTTTCCCTGCGTGGTCAGGAAAGAATTCCCGGCATTCCCGTGCATCTCAAAGGAAACAGGAAAGGCGAGAGGAACTCCAACATTCCAAGAGTCCAGAGGACTGAGTCCATTTCTTTACCTGCACTGTTGATGTCACGCCGAGATCGAGGTGGCACGTGGGACAGCCCTGTGTGTTAGCCTCGTGGAAAGCCTCATGGGAAATCCAGTTGATCCACCCGTCGGTAGCATGACACTGCTGCACCGTTAGGAGGAAAGCCCACGTGCATTTCCCCACCGAGACGAGGACTGACTCCCCTGGGGAGAGTCCAGAAGTACCAAAAATCCACGTCAGCACTGGAGAGGAATCCTCAGTTTCCGGTCCCAACTCAACACAGGTTTCGACTCGGGAAATGCAAGCAGTTAAAAGATCTCTCCTTTGGAGCCTCGAGGGGATCTGGCTTCTCTGGATGTGGGCGGGACCTCGTGCTTCCTTTGAGTTAGACAGGTATGTCGGGAAAGCTCTTGAGTTGCAGCAAGTGTGTGAAGGAACCATTGGAAGTTCTAGAGGTTTAGGTGTGCTTAGCCTCTAGATGCGTCAGTGGAAATAGGCCTTTTTGCCTGTAGGGGAGAACCACCTGGATTTTCTCGAGTTACGGCAGGTGCTCTCGAATTAGGACGGGGACCTCAGGGACTCGGTCTCGTGGCCAGGAAAGGCCAGTCCCCATGCAAGTTGCCAGGGGGACTCTCGGGATTCCTCTTGGGTCGATGCCGGGCCTAAGACCTTGTGTGGAGTCGAGGCCGGATCCTGAGGATTCCTCTCCAGTGCTGACATGGTTCTTGGGGTACTTCTGGAGTCTCCCCAGGGAAGTCAGTCCTCGTCTCGAGTGTGGGCATGCACGTGCGCTTTCCTCCCGAGCTGTAGCAGCAGTGTCACGCTTCCTAACGCGTGGTCAAGGGATCTGTAGCTTTCACTCAAGTCTTTCCTTCAAGGCTTTCCCAAGAGTCTTTCCCACAGGGCTGTCCCACCTGCCACCATGGTGTGAGTCGATCCTCGGCTTGAAAGTCGAGGCAGTGCAGGGAAAACAGGTTCCTCTGGGAATGGACTGAGACATCTGGGGGACTCCTGGTATGGTGGTACGACCCTGGAGTTCCGCTCGCCTTTCCTGTGGAGAGCGCCTCCTCTTGAGATGGGACGGAACGCCGGAATTCTTTCCCGACCAAGCAGGGAAAGGATCCGTCATCTCGAGGTCCGAGCAGAAACGGGGCTCCTCTGGATGTGGGCGGGACCCTCGTGCTTCCTCTGGAGTGGAGACGGTATGTCGGGGAACTTCTTGAGTTTCAGCAAGGTTGTGAGGAACCTTTGGAATTTCCAGAAGTTTAGGTGTGATTAGCCTCGAGACCTCAGCGGAATTTGGCCTCATCTTGCCTGGAGGGAGAACCTCCTGGATTTTTTCTCGAATTGTGGCAGGTGTTCTCAACGACGTGGGACCTCAGGGACCCGCTCTGGTGGCGTCAGGAAAGGCCAGTTCCCATCCGAGTGGCTACGGGGCCTCTCGGGATTCCTCTCCTGTCGATGGTGGGGCCTAAGACCTTGTGTGAAGTCGAGGGTACCTGAGGATTCCTCTCCCGTGCTGACATGGTTCTTGGGGTACTTCTTGAGTCTCCCCAGGGGTGTCAGTCCTCTTCTCAGCGGGATCATGCAAGAATGCTTACCT
>NW_017218896.1:0-11667 GCF_001704415.2 Capra hircus | reverse complement strand
TCGGTGGTAAGCTGCCGTTACCAGATGGAATTTAGTCTCCTCTTCTAGGGTTTAAGAGCACAAAGTTTTCTTAGAATGCAATTTTTGATAGACTATGAGTTTCTTTACCTTTCATTGATTTATAATTGTTTTCATCATCTGTTTTTTTTACTTCGGTAAAGTAAATAAGCCTTATTTAAGATTTTTGGTACATGTAGGATGGACTAAGCTTTCCCCACTCTTGCAAGTTCCCTTAACCCTTCAGATTCTTCTCGTGGACCAAGATCTCACTTTCCTCCAGAGGGACAATCCAAGCTTTTTATTAGTTGATCTGCCCCTGACATCAGAGTCAATTTGAGCATGAGTTGGCCTATAATTTAGGCATGAAACTATGACTACATAAAGAAAAGGTGACTTTATGATTCAGGGATGGCCATGATATGCCTTGCACTTCAGAGAAAATAGGTTAAAATGATTTTTTTTTCTTCAAAACTGCACAGCCAGTTCTTTCAGCATATGCAATTGAAAACACCTAGTCATTAGGTCAGTTTTCATTCAATCCCAAAGAAAGGCAATGACAAAGAATATTCAAGCTGCTGCACAATTGCACTCATCTCACACACTAGTAAAGTAATGCTCAAAATTCTCCAAGTTCACATGAACTGTGAACTTCCAAATGTTCAAGAGGGATTTAAAAAAAATGCAGAGAAACCAGAGATCAAACTGCCAACATCCACTGGATCATTGAAAAAGCAAGAGAGTTCCAGAAAAAAAGACATCTATTTCTGCTTTATTGACTATGCCAAAGCCTTTGACTGTGTGGATCACAATAAACTGGGGAAAAATTCTGAAAGAGATGGGAATACCAGACCACCTGACCTGTCTCTTGAGAAACCTGTATGCAGGTCAGGAAGAAACAGTTCGAACTGGACATGGAACAACAGACTGGTTCTAAATAGGAAAAGGAATATGTTCTGGCTGTATATTGTCACCCTGCTTATTTAACTTATATGCAGAGTACATCATGAGAAACACTGGGCTGGAGGAAGCACACGCTGGAATCCAGATTGCTGGGAGAAATATCAAGAATCTCAGATATGCAGACGACACCACCCTTATGGCAGAAAGTGTATAAGAACTAAAGAGTCTCCTGATGAAAGTGAAAGAGGAGAGTGAAAAAGTTAGCTTAAAGCTCAGCATTCAGAAAACTAAAATCATTGCATCCAGTCTCATCACTTCATGGCAAATAGATGGGAAAACATTGGAAACAGCAGCAGACTATTTTGGGGGGCTTGGAAATCACTGCAGGTGATGGCTGCCTCCATGAACTTAAAACATATTTATGACTTGGAAGAAAAGTGATGACCAAACTAGACAGCATATTAAAAAGCCGAGACGTTGCTTTGCCAACAAAGATCCATCCAGTCAAGGCTATGGTTTTTCCATATGTCATGGATGGATATGAAAGATGTACTATAAAGAAAGTGACAGCTGAAAATTGGATGCTTTTGAACTGTGGTGTTGGAGAAGATGCTTGTAGGTCGCTTAGACTACAAGGAGACGCAACCACTCCATCCTAAAGGAAATCAGGTCTGAATATACATTGGAAGGACTAATACTGAACCTGAAACTCCAATACTTGGCCATTTGATGTGAAGAGCTGACTCACTTGGAAGTTGCTTTGATTTGCCTGTGAGTGTGGGAGCCCTCCCTGGGCAAAGGGCCTCAGGGGTCATTGCCACTGAATCACGACCTCCAAGCAAGCGCATTCCAGCTGTGTGACATTCAGGAAGCAGGAGACTGGGAAAACTATCTTCCTTAGAGGAAGGAAAGTCATCCACAGAGAGTGTGTTTTCAGGCCTCTCTTTGCAGCAAGTGTTTTGCTTCTCAGACATCAGAGCTGCAGGCTTGCTCTGAGGGCCTCAATTGCAGAGTCAGGGCTGTGTGTCTCACTGCACTTTCCAAGCATTGCAGACACATTCCTAGGTTGGAGCAGTGCTTCCCATGAGAAAGAAGCCTCGGGAGTGTGTCTGAGCGGGCTGAGTGCCATGCTAGGGTCACCTAGTCGAGGGCACCTTGCACATCCAATGGGCCCCAGGCGAGTAGCTATGGACCGGCCCTTCGGTTGAGATATCCCAAAGCAGGGAACAAAGCTAGCTCTGTCAGAAGGAGGAAAACAGCAATGGGATGGATTTTCAAGCAGTTGCTAAGTCACACCACGTTAGGGCTCCCCGGGAAAGAAATGCAAATTTTGGCCTCTAGGCCCAGTATCCAGATGTGTGCACAGGATATTTTCCCCACAGGATCAAGAATGTTCCAGACAGACCTAAGCTCACTAGCTCTCTCCTGCAGAGGAAATGAAATATTGTTGCTGAACCACGAAAAGATGCTGGGATTCTTGGCTTATGGAGGAGAAGAATTCAATCCAGGGCCCAAGACGAGGCTTGATTGCTCAGAGCTTTTGTGCAATAGAGTTTTATTAAAGGATAAAGGAGATAGAGAAAGCTTCTGACAGAGACATCACAAGGGGCAGAAAGCGTACCCCCTTGCTAGTGTTGGTAATGGAGTTATATACTCTCCAATAAGTTATGACAACGAACAAAAGAATGTCTGGAGGTTGTAAAGACTCACTAGACCTACTCCCATAATTGACATTTTAAGATAACAGGATTAGCCAGAAGGTTTTTTCCAGAGACCGTCCTCAAGAAGGATGCATGATTGTTATATAATCCTAAGGAATGTAGAGGGGAAAAACAGTTTGTCCTTTCTTCCTCCTTGAGAATTCTAGACCCCTCTCTCCTTGGGACCCTTGAACTTCTTAGAAACCTGCCTTGGCAATGACTCTCTCAGAAACATGATTGAACAGCCGTTTGGAGCTTCCTTTGACTTTCCCTGGGAGGGAGGGAGCCCTCCCTGAGCACAGGGCCTCAGGGGCCATGGCCAATGAAAAAGAATCTCCCAGCAAGTGCTTTTCAGCCCTGTGTGGCTCTCAGCCCACAGGAGCTGAGAAAACTCTCTTCCTTGGAGGAAGGAAAGGCAGCCCAAGAGTGTGTTTTCAGGCCTGTATCTTGCAGCAAGTGTTTGGCTTGTTAGACAGAAGACCTGCAGGCCTGTTCCAACAGACTCAATGCCAGAATCAGGGTCTTGTGTCTCCCTGCAGTTTCCTGGCCTTGCAAACACATTCCTAGGTGAGAGCAGTCCTGCCCATGGGGAAGCAGGCTGCGGGAGTGTGTCTGAGGGGGCCAGGTGTCATGCTGGGGTCACCTGGTCGAGGGCACCTTGCACCTCCAATGGACCCCAGGCAAGGAGTTGCAGGCCACCACCTTGCTTCTGAAATCCCAAAATGGGGAGCAAAGCTCGCTCTGTCAGAGGGAAGAAAACAGCAACAGGATGGATTTTCAAGCAGTTGCTAGGCTGTTCTGCGTTAGGGCTCCAAGGAAGGAAAATGCGAATTTTAGCCCCTACGACTGGTATCCAGGTGGCTCCCAGGATGATTTCCCCGCAGGATCCAAGAACGTTCCAGACAGACCTGGGCTCACTAGCTCCCTCCTGCAGAGGAAACATGAGAGAACAGCTGTTTGGAGGTTGCTTTGACTTCCCCGGGAGGGTAGGATCCCTCCCTGTGTGCAGGGCCTCAGGGGCCATTGCCGCTGAGAAATGCCCTCTAAGCCAGACCTTTGCAGCCTTGTATGACTCAGCACGGAGGAGACTGGAAAAGCTCTCTTCCTTGGAGGAAGGAAAGGCAGCCCCAGAGAGTGTGTTTTCACACCTGTATCTTGCAGCAAGTGTTTGGCGTCTCAGACGTCAGACCTCCAGGCCTGCTCCAACGGCCTCAGTTCCAGAGTCAGGGCCGTGTGTCTCCCTGCATTTTCTGAGCCTTGGGAACACATTCCTAGGTCAGAACAGTCCTGCCCATGGGGAAGGAGGCTGCGGGAGTGTGTCTGAGGGGGTCGGGTGCCATGCTGGGGTCCAATAGACCCGGTACCCAATAGACCCCAGGACAACAGCGGTGGGGCTCCCCCTGGCTTCCGAAATGCCAAAGCGAGAAGCAAAGCTAGCTCTATCAGAAGGAAGAAAAGAGCAATCGGATGGATGTTCAGGCTGTTGCTGGCCGCACCACTTCAGGGTCCCCCCAGAGGAACAGGCGCCCTGTGGCCCCTAGGTCCGATATGCAGGTTAACACACAGGGTGTGTCCCCATAGGAGCCAAGAATTTTCCTGACAGACCTAGGCTCACTAGAGCTCTCCCACAGGGCAAAAGGGGTAGAACAGACTGTGGATGTGACTCTGCCTTTCACAGCGAGCATGGGGCCCTCCTACAGCCCCGGGCTCCAGGGAAAATTGTCCCTGAAAAATGACCTCCAAGAAGCGCTTTTCCAGCAGGCTGGGATGCAGAGTTCACAGGATGCGGGGAAAGTGATCGTCCTTCAGGGAAGAAGAGGCAGCCACCCAGTGTGTGTTTGCAAGCCTGTATTTGGAAGAAACTGGTTAGCTTCTTCAAGGGGAGACCTCCAGGTCTGCTCAGAGGACCGAAATTCCAGAGGCAGCACCATGCATCTCCCCTGTCCTTTCTGAGCCTTGGAAAGACATTCCTAGCTTATAGCGGTATTGCTCATGAAGAAGCAGGATGCAGGAATGTGTCAGACATGACTGGGGTGCCTTCCTGGGTTCAGCTCCGTGAGGGGCCTTTCCACTCAAAGTAGGTCCCATGCCTCCTTGGGGAGGAAGTGGGGCCCGCTTGCCTCCAAATTGCCAAAGGCTGGAACAAAGCTAGTTCTATCAGAGGTAAGAAAAGAGCAATTGGATGGATGTGGAAGCTGTTGCTGGGCCCACTGCTTCAGGCCCCCACCCCTCCGCCCCCGAGAGAAACAGGCGCCCTGTGGCCCCTAGGTCCTGGATGCAGTTTCACACATAGAATGTGTCCCCATAGGAGCCAAGAATTTTCCTGACAGACCTAGGCTCACTAGAGCTCTCCTACAGAGCAAAGGGGATGGGACAGATGTGTGGCTGTGGCTCTGCCTTTCCCTGGGAGTGTGGAGCCGCTCCCTATGGCCCTGGGCTCCAGGGAAATTGCCCCTGAATAATGACCTCCAAGAAGCGCTTTTCCAACTGGCTGAGACGTGGAGTTCTCAGGATGCAGGGAAAGCGAGTGTCCTTCGGGGAAGCAAAGGCAGTCACCTGTTATCATGACTTACTAGAATAGTAGGTACCTTCTCCGGTTGGGCAGAGGCCTTCCCTACCTGATCTGAAAAGAAAACGAAGTAGCTCGCTGATTTGAGAAATAATTCCCAGACTTGGGTTTCCAACCAGTATAGAATCCGACAATGGCCCTGTCTTTGTAGCCGCGTTAATTAACAGGTATGTGAAGTTCTAAATATCAGTGGAAATTACATACACCATATAGGCCCCAGTGTTCTGGAATGGTGGAAAGAAACAACCAAACTCTTGAAGAGACACTTTCAAAATGGATCATAGAGACTGACTGTACGTGGATGGGCTTGCTTCCGGCAGACTTACTCATATTACGGGTAACCGCACGTTCCCATAGTTGTTGTCCTTATGAAATTTTCTATGGGAGACCCCCTCCCACAGTGAGGCAGGTGTTAGGAGATTTGCCACAAGTAAGGGGGTGGGATTTCACAGCAGATGGAACAATTAGGTAAGGTAATAAATCAGGTAACTAAGTTTGTATAAAAAAGAATATCATTCCCCCTTGAGGAACAGATTCATGAATTTGTGCTCAGTGATCAGGTGTGGCTCAATGACTGGAAACACAATTCCTTGGCCTGACATCGGAAAGGTCCTTATACTGTTGTTTTAGCCACAATTCTGAAAGAGATGGGAATACCAGACCACCTAACCTGCCTCTTGAGAAATCTGGATGAAGGTCAGGAAGCAACAGTTAGAGTAGGACATGGAACAACAGACTGGTTCCAAAAAGGAAAAGAGTATGCAAAGGCTGTATATTGTCACCCTGTTTATTTAACTTATATGCAGAGTACATCATGAAAAATGCTGGGATGGAAGATACATGAGCTGGAATCAAGATTGCCTGTAGAAATATCAATAAACTTAGATATGCAGACGACACCACCATTATGGATAAATGTGAAGAGGAACGGGTATGTCGGGGAAATTCTTGAGTTGCAGCAAGGGTGTGAAGGACCCTTTGGAAGTTCCAGAGGTTAGGTGTGGTTAGTCTCGAGATGCCTCAGCAGAAATGGGCCTCATGTCGCCTGGAATGGAGAGGCTCCTGGATATTCCCGAGTTTCAGCAGGTGCTCTCGAGTTACGACAGGGACTTCAGGGACCCGCTCTGGCGGCCGCAGGAAACGCCAGTCATCATGCGTGTTGCTAGGGGGCCTCTCGTGATTCCTCTCCCGTCGATGCCGGGGCCTAAGACCTTGTGTGGAGTCGGGGCCGGAACCTGAGGATTCCTCTCCAGTGCTGACATGGATTTTGTGGTACTTCTCGAGTCTCCACAAGGGAGTCAGGCCTCGTCTCGAGTGGGGGCATGAGCGTGACATTTCCTCCCATGATGTAGCAGCAGTGTCACGCTTCCCCATCCCTGGACCAAGGGATCTGTGGCTTTCCCTCGAGTCTTTCCCACTAGGCTTTCCCACAGGGCTGTCCCACCACGTGTGACGGTGTGAGTCGATCCTCGGCATGAAGGCCAAGGCAGTGCAGGGAAAACAGGTTCCTGTGGAATGGACTGAGACATCTGGGTGAGTCTGGAATGGTGGCACGACCCTGCAGTTCCTCTCCCCTTTCCTTTGGAGAGCGCCTCCTCTTGAGATGCGATGGAATGCCGGGAATTCTTTCCCGACCAAAAATATCTCGAGCTACGAGCCGGAAACGGAGCTCCTCTGGATGTGGCCGGGACACTCGTGCTTCCTCTTGAGTGGAGACGGGTATGTCGGGGAACTTCTTGAGTTGCTGCAAGGGTGTGAAGGACCCTTTGGAAGTTGCAGAGTTTAAGTGTGCTTAGCCTTGAGATGTGTCAGCGGAAATAGGCTTCATTTTGCCTGGAGGGGAGAACATCCTTGATTTTCTCCAGTTGCGGCAGGTGCTCTCGACTTACGACGGGGACCGCAGGGACCCGCTCTGGTGGCCTCAGGAAAGGCCAGTCAAGATCCAAGACACACTGGAGAGGGAGAGACATCACGAGAGGCTCCGAGCAACTCGCATGGGGACTGGCCTTTCCTGAGGCCACCAAAGCGGGTCCCTGAGGTCCCCGTCGTAAGTCGAGAGCACCTGGCGCAACTCGAGAAAATCCAGGAGGTTCTCCCCTCCAGGCGAGATGAGACCCATTCGCGCTGAGGCATCTCGAGGCTAATCACACCTAACCTCTGGAACTTCCAAAGGCCCTTCACACCCTTGCTGCAACTCAATAAGTTCCCCGACATACCCGTTTCCACTCGAATGGAAGCACAAGAGTCCCGCCCACAACCAGAAGAGCCCCGTTTCAGTCTCATAGCTCGAGAGGAGGGATCCTTTCCCTGCGTAGTCGGGAAAGAATTTCCGGCGATCCCGTCGCATCTCAAGAAGAGGTGCTCTCCACAGGAAAGGCGAGAGGAACTCAGGGTCGTGCCACCATTCCCAGAGCCCCCAGATGTGTCAGTCGATTCCAGGGAAACCTGTTTCCCCGCAATGCCTCGACTTTCAAGCCGAGGATCGACTCAGACCTCGGTGGCACGTGGGACAGCCCTGTGAAAAGCCTAGTGGGAAAGCCTCGTGGGAAAGCCTACAGAGAAAGCCACAGATCCCTGGATCCACGCAAAGGGAACCGTGACACTGCTGCTAAAGCTCGGGAGGAAAGCGCACGTGCACGCCACACTCGCGACGAGGACTGACTCCCCTGGGAGACTCCAGAAGTACCCCAAGATCCATGTCAGAACTGGAGAGGAATCCTCAGGTTCCGGCACCGACTCCACACAAGGTCTCAGGCCCCGGCATAGACGGGAGAGGAATCAATAGAGGACCCCGAGCAACTCGCATGGGGACAGGCCTTTCCTGAGGCCAGCAGAGCGGTTCCCTGAGGTCCCGTCGTAAGTCGAGAGCACCTGCAGCAACTCGAGAAAATCCAGGAGGTTCTCCCCTCCAGGCGAGATGAGGCCCATTTCCGCTGAGGCGTCTCGAGGCTATTCGCACTTAACCTCTGGAAGCTCCAAAGGGTCCTTCACACCCTTGCTGCAACTCAAGAAGTTCCCCGACATACCCGTCTCCACTCGAGAGGAAGCACGAGAGTCCCGCCCACATCCAGAGGAGCCCCGTTTCCCCCTGCTAGCTCGAAAGAAGTGATCCTTTCCCTGCGTGGTCGGGAAAGAATTCCCGGCATTCCCGTCGCATCTCAAGAGGAGGCGCTTTCCACAGGAAAGGCGAGAGGAACTCCAGGGTCGTGCCACATTCACAGAGTTCCCCAGATGTCTCACTCCATTTCAGGGAAACCTGTTTTTCCTGCACTGCCTCGACTTTCAAGCCGAAGATCGACTCACACCATGGTGGCACATGGGACAGCCATGTGGGAAAGCCTCGTGGGAAAGCCTCGTGGGAAAGCCTCGAGGGAAAGCCATAGATCCCTTGATCCACGCTAAGGGAAGCGTGACAGTGCTGCTACAGCTCGGGAGGAAAGCGCACGTGCATGCCCCCACTCGAGACGAGACTGACTCCCCTGGGGAGACTCCAGAAGTCCCCCAAGATCCATGTCAGCACTGGAGAGGAATACTCAGTTTCCGGCACCGACTCCACACAAGGTCTTAGGCCCCGGCATCGACGGGAGAGGAATCCCGAGAGGCCCCTGAGCTACTCGCATGGGGACTGGCCTTTCCATGGGCCACCAGAGCGGCTCCCTGACATCCCCGTCTTAAGTCGAGAGCACCTGCCGCCACTCGAGAAAATCCAGGAGGTTCTCCCCTCCAGGCGAGTGAGGCCCATTACCGCTGAGGGCTCTCGATGCTAATCACACCTAACCTCTGGAACTTCCAGAGGGTCCTTCACACCCTTGCTGCAACTCAAGAAGTTCCCCGACATACCGTCTCCACTCGAGAGGAAGCACGAGAGTCCCGCCCACATCCAGAGGAGCCCCGTTTCCGCCTCCTAGCTCCAGAGGAGGGATCCTTTCCCTATGTGGTTGGGAAAGAATTCCCGGCGTTCCCGTCGCATCTCAAGAGAAGGAGCTCTCCACAGTAAAGGCGAGAGGAACTCCAGGGTCGTGCCACCATTCCCAGAGTCCCTCAGATGTCTCAGTCCATTCAGGGAAATATTTTTCCCTGCTTGGCTCGACTTTCAAGCCGAGGATCGACTCACACCACGGTGGCACGTGGACAGCCCTGTGGGAAAGAAAGAAAGCCTCGTGGGAAAGCCTCGAGGGAAAGCCACAGATCCCTTGATCCACGGGAAGGGAAGCATGACACTGCTGCTAGAGCTCAGGAGGAAAGTGCACATGCATTCCCCCACTCGAGACGAGGAGTGACTCCCCTGTGGAGACTCCAACAGTCCCCCAAGATCCATGTCAGCACTGGAGAGGAATCCTCAGGTTCCGGCACCGACTCCACACAAGGTTTTAGGACCCGGCATCGACGGAGAGAGGAATCCTGAGAGGCCCCGAGCAACTCCAAGTGGACTGGCCTTTCCTGAGGCCACCAGAGCGGGTCCCTGAAGTCCCCGTCGTAAGTCGAGAGCACCTGCCGCAACTCGAGAAAATCCAGGAGGTTCTCCCCTCCAGGCGAGATGAGGCCCATTTCCGCACAGGCGTCTCGAGGCTAATCACACCAGCCTCGGTAAATTCCAAAGGGTCCTTCACACCCTTGCTGCAGCTCAAGAAGATCCCCGACATACCCGTCTCCGCTCGAGAGGAAGCAGGAGAGTCCTGCCCACATCCAGAGGAGCCCCGATTCCGCCTCAAAGCTCGAGAGGAGGAATCCTTTCCCTGCGTGTGCGGGAAAGAATTCCCGGCGTTCCCGTCACATCTGAAGTGGAGGCACTCTCCACAGGAAAGGCGAGAGGAACTCCAGGTTCGTGCCACCATTCCCAGATTCCCCCAGATGTCTCAGTCCATTCCAGGGAAAACAGTTTTCCTTGCACTGCCTCGACTTTCAAGCCGAGGAGCGACTCACACCACGGTGGCACGTGGGACAGCCCTGTGGGAAAGCCTCCTGGGAATGCGTCGTGGAAAGCTCGAGGGAAAGCCACAGATCCCTTGATCCAGGCGAAGGGAAGCATGACACTGCTGCCACAGCTCCGGAGGTAAGCGCAAGTGCATGCCCCACTCAAACGAGGACTGACTCCCCTAGGGAGACTCCAGAAGTACCCCAAGATCCATGTCAGCACTGCAGAGGAATCCTCAGGTTCCGGCACCGACTCCACACAAGGTCTTAGGCCCCGGCATCGATGGTAGAGGAATCCCGAGAGGCCCCGAGCAACTCGCATGTGGACTGGCCTTTCCTGAGGCCACCAGAGCGGGTCCCTGAGGTCCCCGTCGTAAGTCGAGAGCACCTGCCGCAACTCGAGAAAATCCAGGAGGTTCTCCCCTCCAGGCGAGATGAGGCCCATTTCCGCTGAGGCGTCTCGAGGCTAATCACACTAACCTCTGAACTTCCAAAGGGTCCTTCACACCCTTGCTGCAACTCAAGAAGTTCCCCGACATACCCGTCTCCACTCGAGAGGAAGCACGAGAGTCCCGCCCACATCCAGAGGAGCCCCGTTTCCCCCTGCTAGCTCGAAAGAAGGATCCTTTCCTGCGTGGTCGGGAAAGAATTCCCGGCATTCCCGTCGCATCTCAAGAGGAGGCGCTCTCCACAGGAAAGGCGAGAGGAACTCCAGGGTCGTGCCACCATTCCAGAGTCCCCAGATGTCTCACTCCATTTCAGGGAAACCTGTTTTTCCTGCACTGCCTCGACTTTCAAGCCGAGATCGACTCACACCACGGTGGCACATGGGACAGCCATGTGGGAAGCCTCGTGGAAAGCCTCGTGGGAAAGCCTCGAGGAAAGCCAGATCCCTTGATCCACGCGAAGGGAAGCGTGACACTGCTGCTACAGCTCGAGGAAAGCGCACGTGCATGCCCCACTCGAGACGAGGACTGACTCCCCTGGGGAGACTCCAGAAGTCCCCCAAGATCCATGTCAGCACTGGAGAGGAATACTCAGTTCCCGGCACCGACTCCACACAAGGTCTTAGGCCCCGCATCGACGGGAGAGGAATCCCGAGAGGCCCCTGAGCTACTCGCATGGGGACTGGCCTTTCCATGGGCCACCAGAGCGGCTCCCTGACATCCCCGTCTTAAGTCGAGAGCACCTGCCGCACTCGAGAAAATCCAGGAGGTTCTCCCCTCCAGGCGAGTGAGGCCCATTACCGCTGAGGCTCTCGATGCTAATCACACCTAACCTCTGGAACTTCCAGAGGGTCCTTCACACCCTTGCTGCAACTCAAGAAGTTCCCCGACATACCGTCTCCACTCGAGAGGAAGCACGAGAGTCCCGCCCACATCCAGAGGAGCCCCGTTTCCGCCTCCTAGCTCCAGAGGAGGATCCTTTCCCTATGTGGTTGGGAAAGAATTCCCGGCGTTCCCGTCGCATCTCAAGAGAAGGCGCTCTCCACAGTAAAGGCGAGAGAACTCCAGGGTCGTGCCACCATTCCCAGAGTCCCCAAGATCTCATGTCTCAGCCATTCCAGGGAAAATTTTTCCCTGC
>NW_017218895.1:0-22299 GCF_001704415.2 Capra hircus | reverse complement strand
ACGCCTCAGCGGACATGGCCTCATCTCGCCTGGCGGGGAGAACCTCCTGTATTTTCTCGAGTTGGGACAGGTTCTCGACTTACGACGGGGACTTCAGGGACCCGCTCTGGTGGCCTCAGGAAAGGACAGTCCCCATGCGAGTTCCTCGGGGACCTCTCGGGATTCCTCTCCCTTCGATGCTGGGGCCTAAGACCTTGTGTGGAGTCAGTGCCGAAACCTGAGGATTCCTCTCCAGTGCTGACATTGATTTTGGGCTACTTCTGGAGTCTCGCCAGGGGCGTCAGTCCTCGTCGCGGGTAGGGGCATACACGTGCACTTTCCTCCCGTGTTGTAGCAGAAGTGTTGCCTTCCCTTCGCGTGGATCAAGGGATGCTGTGGCTTTCCCTCGAGGCTTTCCCACGAGGCTTTCCCACGAGGCTTTCCCACAGGGCTGTCCCACGTGCCACCGTGGTGTGAGTCGATCCTCGGCTTGAACGTCGAGGCAGTGCAGGGAAAACAGGTTTCCCTGGAATGGACTGAGACATCTGGGGGACTCTGGGAATGGTGGCACGACCCTGGAGTTCCTCTCGCCTTTCCTGTGGAGAGCGCCTCCTCTTGAGATGCGACGGGAAACGCCGGAATATCTTCCCGACCACGCCAGGGAAAGGATCCCTCCTCTCGAGCCTAGGAGGCGGAAACGGGGCTCCTCTAGGATGTGGGCGGGACTCTCGTGCTTCCTCTCGAGTGGAGACGGGTATGTCGGGGAACTATTTGAGTTGCAGCAAGGTGTGAAGGGACCCTTTAGAGTTCCAGATGTTAGATGTGATTAGCCTCGAGACGCCTCAGCGGAAATGGGCCTCATCTCGCCTGGAGGGAGAACCTCCTGGATTTTCTCGACTTGCGGCAGGTGCTCTCGACTTACGACGGGGACCTCAGGGACCCGCTCTGGTGGCCTCAGGAAAGGCCAGTCCCCATGCGAGTTGCTCCCGGGCCTCTCGGGATTCCACTCCCGTCGATGCTGGGTCCTAAGACCTTGTGTGGAGTCAGTGCCCGAACCTGAGGATTCCTCTCCATTGCCGACATGGATCTTGGGGTACTTCTGGAGTCTTCCCAGGGAAGTCAGTCCTCCGTCTCGGTGGGGGCATGCACGTGCGCTTTCCTCCCGAGCTGTAGCAGCAGTGTCACGCTTCCATTCGCGTGGATCAAGGGATCAGGGGCTTTCCCTCGAGGCTTTCCCACTAGGCTTTCCCACGAGGCTTTCCCACAGGGATGTCCCACGTGCCACCGTGGTGTGAGTCGATCCTCGGCTTGGAAGTCGAGGCAGTGCAGGGAAAACAGGTTTCCCTGGAATGGACTGAGACATCTGGTGGACTCTGGGAATGTGGCACGACCTCTGGGAGTACCTCTCGCACTTTCCTGTGGAGAGCGCCTCCTCTTGAGATGCGACGGAAACGCCGGGGATTCTTTCCCGAACACGCAGGGAAAGGATACCTCCTCTCGAGCTAGTGAGCGGAACGGGGTTCCTCTGGATATTGGCGGGACTCTCCTGCTTCCTCTCGAGTGGAGACGGGTATGTCAGGGGAACTTCTTGAGTTGCAGCAAGGGTGTGAAGGACCCTTTGGAAGTTCCATAGGTTAGGTGTGATTAGCCTCGATACGCCTCATGGGAAATGGGCCTCATCTCGCCTGGAGGGGAGTACCTCCTGAATTTTCTCGAGTTGTGGCAGGCGCTCTCGACTTACGACGGGGACCTCAGGGACCCGCTCTGGTGGCCTCAGGAAAGGCCAGTCCACATGCAGAGTTGCTCTGGGGCCTCTCGGGATTCCTCTCCTCGTCGATGCCAGGGGCCTAAGATCTTGTATGGAGTCGGTGCCGGAACCTGAGCATTCCTCTCCAGTGCAGACATGGATCCTGGGGTACTTCTGCAGTCTCCCCAGGGGAGTCAGTCCTCGTCTCTAGCGGGGGCATGTACGTGCGCTTTCCTCCGTGAGCTGAAGCAGCAGTGTCACGCTTCCCTATGCTTGGATCAAGGGATCTGTGCCTTTCCCTCGAGGCTTTCCCACGAGGCTTTCCCACGAGGCTTTCCCACGAGGCTTTCCCATGAGGCTTTCCCACAGGGCTGTCCCACGTGCCACCGTGGTGTGAGTCGATCCTCGGCTTGAAAGTCGAGGCAGTGCAGGGAAAACTGGTTTCCCTGGAATGGACTGAGACATCCAGGGGACTCTGGGAATGGTGGCACGACCCTGGAGTTCCTCTCACCTTTCCTGTGGAGGCGCGACTCCTCTTGAGATGTGACGGGAACACCGGGAATTCTATCCCGACCACGCAGGGAAAGGATCCCTCTTCTCGAGCTAGAAGGCGGAAACGGGGCTCCTCTGGATGTAGGCGGGACTCTCGTGCTTCCTCTCGAGTGGAGACGGGAATGTCGGGGAACTTCTTGAGTTGCAGTAAGGGTGTGAAGGACCCTTTGGAAGTTCCACAGGTAAGGTGTGATTAGCCTCGAGATACCTCAGCGGAAATGGGACTCAGCTCACCTGGAGGGGAGAACCTCCTGGTTTTTCTCGAGTTGCGGCAGGTGCTCTCGACTTACGACGGGGACCTCAGGGACCCGCTGTGGTGGCCTCAGGAAAGGCCAGTACCCATGCGAGTTGCTCTGGGGCCTCTCGGGATTCCTCTCACGTCGATGCACGGGCCTAAGACCTTGTGTGGAGTCAGGTGCCGGAACCTGAGGATTCCTCTCCAGTGCAGACATGGATCCTGGGGTACTTCTGGAGTCTCCCTAGGGGAGTCAGTCCTCGTCTCGAGCGGGGGCATGCACGTGCGCTTTCCTCCCGAGCTGTAGCAGCAGTGTCACGCTTCCCTTCGCGTGGATCAAGAGATCTGTGGCTTTCCCTTGAGGCTTTCCCACGAGGCTTTCCCACGAGGCTTTCTCACAAGGCTGTACCACGATGCCACGGTGGTGTGAGTCGATCCTCGGCTTGAAAGTCGAGGCAGTGCAGGGAAAACAGGTTTCCCTGGAATGGACTGAGACACCTGGGGGACTCTGGGAATGGTGGCACGACCCTGGTGTTCCTCTCGCCTTTCCTGTGGAGAGCGTCTCCTCTTGTGATGCGACGGGAACGCCGAGAATTCTTCCCCGAACACGCAGAGAAAGGATCCCTCCTCTCGAGCTAGGAGGCAGAAACGGGGTCTCTTCTGGATGTGGGCGGGACTCTCGTGCTTCCTCTCGAGTGGAGACGGGTAAGTCGGGGGAACTTCTTGAGTTGCAGCAAGATTGTGAAGGACCCTTTGGAATTTCCAGAGGTTAAGTGTGATTAGCCTCGAGACGCCTCAGCGGAAATGGGCCTCATCTCGCCTGGAGGGACGAACCTCCTGGATTTTCTCGAGTTGCGGCAGGTGCTCTCGACTTCAGACGGGGACCTCAGGGACCCGCTCTCGAGGCCTCAGGAAAGGCCAGTCCCTATGCCAGTTGCTCGCGAGCCTCTCGGGATTCCTCTCCCGTCGATGCTGGTGCCTAAGACCTTGTGGGGAGTCGGTGCCCGACCTGAGGATTCCTCTCCAGTGCTGACACGGATCTTGGGGTACTTCTGGAGTCTCCCCTGGGGAGTCAGTCCTCGTCTCGAGTGGGGGCAGGGACGTGCGATTTCCTCCCGAGCTGTAGCAGCAGTGTCATGCTTCCCTTCGCGTGGATCAAGGGATCTGTGGCTTTGCCTCAAGGCTTTCCACTAGGCTTTCCCACGAGGCTTTCCCACAGGGCTGTCCCACGTGCCACCGTGGTGTGAGTTGATCCTCGGCTTGAAAGTCGAGGCAGTGCAGGGAAAACAGGTTTCCCTGGAATGGACAGACATCTGGGTGACTCTGGGAATGGTGGCCCGACCCTAGAGTTCCTCTCGCCTTTCCTATGGAGAGAGCCTCCTCTTGAGATGCGACGGGAACGCCGGGAATTCTTTCCCGACCACGCAGGGAAAGGTTCCCTCCTCTCGAGCTATGAGGCGGAAACGGGGCTCCTCTGGATGTGGGCAGAACTCTCGTGCTTCCTCTCGAGTCGAGACGGGTATGTTTGGGAACTTCTTGAGTTGCAGCAAGGGTGTGAAGGACCTTTGGAATTTCCAGAGGTTAGATGTGACTAGCCTCAAGATGCCTCAGCGGAAATGGGCCTCATATAGCCTGGAGGGGAGAACCTCCTGGATTTTCTCGAGTTGCGGCAGGTGCTCTTGATTTACGACGGGGACCCCTGGGACCCGCTCTGGTGGCCTCAGGAAAGGCCAGTCCCAATGCGAGTTGCTCGGGGACTCTCGGGATTCCTCTCCCGTCGATGCTGGGGCCTAAGACCTTGTGTGGACTCAGTGACGCAACCTGAGGATTCCTCTCCATTGCTGACATGGATCTTGGGGTACTTCTGGAGTCTCCCCAGGGGAGTCAGTACGCGTCTCGAGTGGGGGCATGCACGTGCGCTTTCCTCCCGAGCTGTAGCAGCAGTGTCTCCCTTCCCTCGCGAGGATCAAGAGATCAGGGGATTTCCCTCGAGGCTTTCCCACGAGGCTTTCCCACGAGGCTTTCTCACAAGGCTCTCCCACGTGCCACCGTGGTGTGAGTCCATCCTCGGCTTGAAAGTCGAGGCAGTGCAGGAAAACTGTTTTCCCTGGAATGGACGGAGACATCTGGTTGCCTCTGGGAATGGTGGCACGACGCTGGAGTTCCTCTCGCCTTTCCTGTGGAGAGCGCCTCCTCTTGAGATTCGACGGGAACGCCGGGAATTCTTTCCGGACGACGCAGGGAAAGGATCCCTCCTCTCAAGCTAGGAGGCGGAAACGGGGCTCCTCTGGATGTGGGCGGGACTCTCGTGCTTCCTCTCGAGCGGAGACGGGTATGTCGGGGAACTTCTTGAGTTGCAGCAAGGGTGTGAAGGACCTTTGGAAGTTCCAGAGGTTAGGTGTGAGTAGCCTCGAGACGCCTCAGCGGAAATGGCCCTCATCTCGCCTGGAGGGGAGAACCTCCTGGATTTTCTCGAGTTGCGGCAGGTTGCTCTCCACTTACGACGGGGACCTCAGGGACCCGCTCTGGTGGCCTCAGGAAAGACCAGTCCCCATGCGAGTTGCTCGGGGGCCTCTCGGGATTCCTCTCCTGTCGATGCTGGGGCCTAAGACCTTGTGTGGAGTCAGTGCTGGAACCTGAGCATTCCTCTCCAGTGCTGTCATGGATCTTGGGGTACTTCTGGAGTCTCCCCAGGGGAGTCAGTCCTCCTCTCGAGTGGGGGCATGCACGTGCGCTTTCCTCCTTAGCTGAAGCAGCAGTGTCACGCTTCCCTATGCTTGGATCAAGGGATCTGTGCCTTTCCCTCGAGGCTTTCCCACGAGGCTTTCCCACGAGGCTTTCCCACGAGGCTTTCCCATGAGGCTTTCCCACAGGGCTGTCCCACGTGCCACCGTGGTGTGAGTCGATTCTCGGTTTGAAAGTCGAGGCAGTGAAGGGAAGACAGGTTTCCCTGGAATGGACTGAGAGATCCAGGGGACTCTGGGAATGGTGGCACGACCCTGGAGTTCCTCTCACCTTTCCTGTGGAGCGCGACTCCTCTTGAGATGTGACAGGAACATCGGGAATTCTATCCCGACCACGCAGGGAAAGGATCCCTCCTCTTGAGCTAGAAGGCGGAAACGGGGCTTCTCTCGGATGTGTGCGGGACTCTCGTGCTTCCTCTCGAGTTGAGACGGGTATGTCGGGGAACTTCTTGAGTTGCAGTAAGGGTGTGAAGGACCCTTTGGAAGTTCCACAGGTAAGGTGTGATTAGCCTCGAGATACCTCAGCGGAAATGGGACTCAGCTCACCTGGAGGGGAGAACCTCCTGGATTTTCTCGAGTTGCGGCAGGTGCTCTCGACTTACGACGGGGACCTCAGGGATCCGCTGTGGTGGCCTCAGGAAAGGCCAGTCCCCATGTGAGTAGCTTGGGGGCCTCTCGGGATTCCTCTCCCGTCGATGCCGGGGCCTAAGACCTTGTGTGGAGTAGGTGCCGGAACCTGAGGATTCCTCTCCAGTGCTGACATGGATCTTGGGGTACGTCTGGAGTCGCCCCAGGGGAGTCAGTCCTCGTCTCGAGTGGGGGCATGTACGTGCGCTTTCCTCCCGAGATGTAGCAGCAGTGTCATGCTTCCCTTCGCGTGGATCAAGGGATCTGCAACTTTCCCTCGAGGCTTTCCCACGAGGCTTTCCCTCGAAGCTTTCCCACAGGTCTGTCCCACGTGCCACCGTGGTGTGAGTCGATCCTCGGCTTGAAAGTCGAGGCAGTGCAGGGAAAACAGGTTTCCCTGGAATGGACTGAGACATCTGGGGGACTCTGGGAATGGTGGCACGACCCTGGAGTTCCTCTCGCCTTTCCTGTGGAGAGCGCCTCCTCTTGAGATGCGACGGGAACGCCGGGAATTCTTTCCCGACCACGCAGGGAAAGTATCCCTGCCCTCGAGCTATGAGACGCAAACGGGGCTCCTCCGGATGAGGGCGGGACTCTCGTGCTTCCTCTCCGAGTGGAGACGGGTATGTTGGGGAACTTCTTGAGTTGCAGCAAGGGTGTGAAGGACCCTTTGGAAAGTTCAAGAGGTTAGTTGTGATTAGCCTCGAGATGCCTCAGCGGAAATGGGCCTCATCTCGCCTGGAAGGGAGAACCTCCTGGATTTTCTCTAGTTGCGGCAGGTGCTCTCGACTTACGACGGGGACCTCTGGGACCCGCTCTGGTGGCCTCAGGAAAGGCCAGTCCCCATGCTAGTTGCATGGGGCCACTCGGGATTCCTCTCCCGTCGATGCTGGGGCCTAAGACCTTGTGTAGAGTCGGTGCAGGAACCGGAGGAATTCCACTCCAGTGCTGACATGGTTCCTGGGGTACTTTTGGAGTCTCCCTAAGGGAGTCAGTCCTCGTCTCGAGTTGGGGCATGCACGTGCGCTTTCCTCCCGAGCTGTAGCTGTAGTGTCACGCTTCCCTTCGCGTGGATGCAAGGAATCTGTGGCTTTCCCCGAGTCTTTCCCACGAGGCTTTCCCACGAGGCTTTCCCAAATGGTCTGTCCAACGTGCCACCGTGGTGTGAGTCATTCCTCGGCTTGAAAGTCGAGGCAGTGAAGGGAAAACACGTTTCCCTGGAGTGGACTGAGACATCTGGGGGACTGCTGGGAATGGTGGCACGACCCTGGAGTTCCTCTCGCCTTTCCTGTGGAGAGCGCCTCCTCTTGACATGCGACGGGAAAGCCGGGAATTCTTTCCCGAACACGCAGGGAAAGTATCCCTCCTCTCGAGCTATGAGATAGAGACGGGGCTCCTCTGGATGTGGGCGGGACTCTCGTGCTTCCTCTCTGAGTGGAGCCGGGTATGTCGGGGAACTTCTTAAGTTGCAGTAAAAGGTGTGAAGGACCCTTTGGGAAGTTCCAGAGGTTAGGTGTGATTTAGCCTCGAGACGCCTCAGCGGACAATGGCCTCATCTCGCCTGGCGGGGAGAACCTCCTGTATTTTCTCGAGTTGGGACAGGTGCTCTCGACTTACGACGGGGACCTTCAGGGACCCGCTCTGGTGGCCTCAGGAAAGGACCAGTCCCCATGCGAGTTGCCTCGGGGACCTCTCGGGATTCCTCTCCCTTCGATGCTGGGGCCTAAGACCTTGTGTGGAGTCAGTGCCGAACCTGAGGATTCCTCTCCAGTGCTGACATTGGATTTTGGGCTACTTCTGGAGTCTCGCCAGGGGCGTCAGTCCTCGTCTGCGGGTAGGGGCATAGCACGTGCACTTTCCTCCCGTGTTGTAGCAGAAGTGTTGCCCTTCCCTTCGCGTGGATCAAGGGATGTGTGGCTTTCCCTCGAGGCTTTCCCACGAGGCTTTCCCACGAGGCTTTCCCACAGGGCTGTCCCACGTGCCACCGTGGTGTGAGTCGATCCTCGGCTTGAACGTCGAGGCAGTGCAGGGAAAACAGGTTTCCCTGGAATGGACTGAGACATCTGGGGGACTCTGGGAATGGTGGCACGACCCTGGAGTTCCTCTCGCCTTTCCTGTGGAGAGCGCCTCCTCTTGAGATGCGACGGAAACGCCGGGAATTCTTTCCCGACCACGCAGGGAAAGGATCCCTCCTCTCGAGCTAGGAGGCGGAAACGGGGCTCCTCTAGGATGTGGGCGGGACTCTCGTGCTTCCTCTCGAGTGGAGACGGGTCATGTCGGGGAACTATTTGAGTTGCAGCAAGGGTTGTGAAGGACCCTTTAGAAGTTCCAGATGTTAGATGTGATTAGCCTCGAGACGCCTCAGCGGAAATGGGCCTCATCTCGCCTGGAGGGGAGAACCTCCTGGATTTTCTCGACTTGCGGCAGGTGCTCTCGACTTACGACGGGGACCTCAGGGACCCGCTCTGGTGGCCTCAGGAAAGGCCAGTCCCCATGCGAGTTGCTCCGGGGCCTCTCGGGATTCCACTCCCGTCGATGCTGGGTCCTAAGACCTTGTGTGGAGTCAGTGCCCGAACCTGAGGATTCCTCTCCATTGCCGACATGGATCTTGGGGTACTTCTGGAGTCTTCCCAGGGAAGTCAGTCCTCCGTCTCGTGTGGGGGCATGCACCGGCGCTTTCCTCCCGAGCTGTAGCAGCAGTGTCACGCTTCCATTCGCGTGGATCAAGGGATCAGGGGCTTTCCCTCGAGGCTTTCCCACTAGGCTTTCCCACGAGGCTTTCCCACAGGGATGTCCCACGTGCCACCGTGGTGTGAGTCGATCCTCGGCTTGGAAGTCGAGGCAGTGCAGGGAAAACAGGTTTCCCTGGAATGGACTGAGACATCTGGTGGACTCTGGGAATGTGGCACGACTCTGGAGTACCTCTCGCACTTTCCTGTGGAGAGCGCCTCCTCTTGAGATGCGACGGAAACGCCGGGGATTCTTTCCCGAACACGCAGGGAAAGGATACCTCCTCTCGAGCTAGGTAGGCGGTAACGGGGCTTCCTCTGGATATTGGCGGGACTCTCCGTGCTTCCTCTCGAGTGGAGACGGGTATGTCAGGGGAACTTCTTGAGTTGCAGCAAGGGTGTGAAGGACCCTTTGGAAGTTCCATAGGTTAGGTGTGATTAGCCTCGATACGCCTCTGGGAAATGGGCCTCATCTCGCCTGGAGGGGAGTACCTCCTGAATTTTCTCGAGTTGTGGCAGGCGCTCTCGACTTACGACGGGGACCTCAGGGACCCGCTCTGGTGGCCTCAGGAAAGGCCAGTCCACATGAGAGTTGCTTTGGGGCCTCTCGGGATTCCTCTCTCGTCGATGCCAGGGCCTAAGATCTTGTATGGAGTCGGTGCCGGAACCTGAGCATTCCTCTCCAGTGCAGACATGGATCTTGGGGTACTTCTGGCAGTCTCCCCAGGGGAGTCAGTCCTCGTCTCGTAGTGGGGGCATGTCACGTGCGCTTTCCTCCTGAGCTGAAGCAGCAGTGTCACGCTTCCCTATCGCTTGGATCAAGGGATCTGTGCCTTTCCCTCGAGGCTTTCCCACGAGGCTTTCCCACGAGGCTTTCCCATGAGGCTTTCCCACAGGGCTGTCCCACGTGCCACCGTGGTGTGAGTCGATCCTCGGCTTGAAAGTCGAGGCAGTGCAGGGAAAACTAGGTTTCCCTGGAATGGACTGAGACATCCAGGGGACTCTGGGAATGGTGGCACGACCCTGGAGTTCCTCTCAGCCTTTCCTGTGGAGCGCGACTCCTCTTGAGATGTGACGGGAACACCGGGAATTCTATCCCGACCACGCAGGGAAAGGATCCCTCTTCTCGAGCTAGAAGGCGGAAACGGGGCTCCTCTGGATGTAGGCGGGACTCTCGTGCTTCCTCTCGAGTGGAGACGGGAATGTCGGGGAACTTCTTGAGTTGCAGTAAGGGTGTGAAGGAACCTTTGGAAGTTCCACAGGTTAAGGTGTGATTAGCCTCGAGATACCCTCAGCGGAAATGGGACTCAGCTCAGCCTGGAGGGGAGAACCTCCTGGATTTTTCTCGAGTTGCGGCAGGTGCTCTCGACTTACGACGGGGACCTCAGGGACCCGCTGTGGTGGCCTCAGGAAAGGCCAGTACCCATGCGAGTTGCTCTGGGGCCTCTCGGGATTCCTCTCACGTCGATGCACGGGCCTAAGACCTTGTGTGGAGTCGGTGCCGGAACCTGAGGATTCCTCTCCAGTGCTGACATGGCATCTTGGGGTACTTCTGGAGTCTCCCCAGGGGAGTCAGTCCTCGTCTCGAGTGGGGGCATGCACGTGCGCTTTCCTCCCGAGCTGTAGCAGCAGTGTCACGCTTCCATTCGCGTGGATCAAGGGATCAGGGGCTTTCCCTCGAGGCTTTCCCACTAGGCTTTCCCACGAGGCTTTCCCACAGGGATGTCCCACGTGCCACCGTGGTGTGAGTCGATCCTCGGCTTGGAAGTCGAGGCAGTGCAGGGAAAACAGGTTTCCCTGGAATGGACTGAGACATCTGGTGGACTCTGGGAATGTGGCACGACTCTGGGGTACCTCTCGCACTTCCTGTGGGAGCGCCTCCTCTTGAGATGCGACGGAAACGCCGGGGATTCTTTCCCGAACACGCAGGGAAAGGATACCTCCTCTCGAGCTAGGTGGCGGTAACGGGGCTTCCTCTGGATATTGGCGGGACTCTCCTGCTTCCTCTCGAGTGGAGACGGGTATGTCAGGGAACTTCTTGAGTTGCAGCAAGGGTGTGAAGGACCCTTTGGAAGTTCCATAGGTTAGGTGTGATTAGCCTCGATACGCCTCTGGGAAATGGGCCTCATCTCGCCTGGAGGGGAGTACCTCCTGAATTTTCTCGAGTTGTGGCAGGCGCTCTCGACTTACGACGGGGACCTCAGGGACCCGCTCTGGTGGCCTCAGGAAAGGCCAGTCCACATGAGAGTTGCTTTGGGGCCTCTCGGGATTCCTCTCTCGTCGATGCCAGGGCCTAAGATCTTGTATGGAGTCGGTGCCGGAACCTGAGCATTCCTCTCCAGTGCAGACATGGATCCTGGGGTACTTCTGGCAGTCTCCCCAGGGGAGTCAGTCCTCGTCTCTAGCGGGGGCATGTACGTGCGCTTTCCTCCTGAGCTGAAGCAGCAGTGTCACGCTTCCCTATGCTTGGATCAAGGGATCTGTGCCTTTCCCTCGAGGCTTTCCCACGAGGCTTTCCCACGAGGCTTTCCCACGAGGCTTTCCCATGAGGCTTTCCCACAGGGCTGTCCCACGTGCCACCGTGGTGTGAGTCGATCCTCGGCTTGAAAGTCGAGGCAGTGCAGGGAAAACTGGTTTCCCTGGAATGGACTGAGACATCCAGGGGACTCTGGGAATGGTGGCACGACCCTGGAGTTCCTCTCACCTTTCCTGTGGAGCGCGACTCCTCTTGAGATGTGACGGGAACACCGGGAATTCTATCCCGACCACGCAGGGAAAGGATCCCTCCTTCTCGAGCTAGAAGGCGGAAACGGGGCTCCTCTGGATGTAGGCGGGACTCTCGTGCTTCCTCTCGAGTGGAGACGGGAATGTCGGGGAACTTCTTGAGTTGCAGTAAGGGTGTGAAGGACCCTTTGGAAGTTCCACAGGTAAGGTGTGATTAGCCTCGAGATACCTCAGCGGAAATGGGACTCAGCTCACCTGGAGGGGAGAACCTCCTGGTTTTTCTCGAGTTGCGGCAGGTGCTCTCGACTTACGACGGGGACCTCAGGGACCCGCTGTGGTGGCCTCAGGAAAGGCCAGTACCCATGCGAGTTGCTCTGGGGCCTCTCGGGATTCCTCTCACGTCGATGCACGGGCCTAAGACCTTGTGTGGAGTCGGTGCCGGAACCTGAGGATTCCTCTCCAGTGCAGACATGGATCCTGGGGTACTTCTGGAGTCTCCCTAGGGGAGTCAGTCCTCGTCTCGAGCGGGGGCATGCACGTGCGCTTTCCTCCCGAGCTGTAGCAGCAGTGTCACGCTTCCCTTCGCGTGGATCAAGAGATCTGTGGCTTTCCCTTGAGGCTTTCCCACGAGGCTTTCCCACGAGGCTTTCTCACAAGGCTGTACCACGATGCCACCGGTGGTGTGAGTCGATCCTCGGCTTGAAAGTCGAGGCAGTGCAGGGAAAACAGGTTTCCCTGGAATGGACTGAGACACCTGGGGGACTCTGGGAATGGTGGCACGACCCTGGTGTTCCTCTCGCCTTTCCTGTGGAGAGCGTCTCCTCTTGTGATGCGACGGGAACGCCGGGAATTCTTCCCCGAACACGCAGAGAAAGGATCCCTCCTCTCGAGCTAGGAGGCAGAAACGGGTCTCTTCTGGATGTGGGCGGGACTCTCGTGCTTCCTCTCGAGTGGAGACGGGTAAGTCGGGGAACTTCTTGAGTTGCAGCAAGATTGTGAAGGACCCTTTGGAATTTCCAGAGGTTAAGTGTGATTAGCCTCGAGACGCCTCAGCGGAAATGGGCCTCATCTCGCCTGGAGGGACGAACCTCCTGGATTTTCTCGAGTTGCGGCAGGTGCTCTCGACTTCAGACGGGGACCTCAGGGACCCGCTCTCGAGGCCTCAGGAAAGGCCAGTCCCTATGCCAGTTGCTCGCGAGCCTCTCGGGATTCCTCTCCCGTCGATGCTGGTGCCTAAGACCTTGTGGGGAGTCGGTGCCCGCACCTGAGGATTCCTCTCCAGTGCTGACACGGATCTTGGGGTACTTCTGGAGTCTCCCCTGGGGAGTCAGTCCTCGTCTCGAGTGGGGGCAGGGACGTGCGATTTCCTCCCGAGCTGTAGCAGCAGTGTCATGCTTCCCTTCGCGTGGATCAAGGGATCTGTGGCTTTGCCTCAAGGCTTTCCACTAGGCTTTCCCACGAGGCTTTCCCACAGGGCTGTCCCACGTGCCACCGTGGTGTGAGTTCGATCCTCGGCTTGAAAGTCGAGGCAGTGCAGGGAAAACAGGTTTCCCTGGAATGGACGAGACATCTGGGTGACTCTGGGAATGGTGGCACCGACCCTAGGAGTTCCTCTCGCCTTTCCTATGGAGAGAGCCTCCTCTTGAGATGCGACGGGAACGCCGGGAATTCTTTCCCGACCACGCAGGGAAAGGATCCCTCCTCTCGAGCTATGAGGCGGAAACGGGGCTCCTCTGGATGTGGGCAGAACTCTCGTGCTTCCTCTCGAGTCGAGACGGGTATGTCTGGGGAACTTCTTGAGTTGCAGCAAGGGTGTGAAGGACCTTTGGAATTTCCAGAGGTTAGGATGTGACTAGCCTCAAGATGCCTCAGCGGAAATGGGCCTCATATAGCCTGGAGGGGAGAACCTCCTGGATTTTCTCGAGTTGCGGCAGGTGCTCTTCGATTTACGACGGGGACCCCTGGGACCCGCTCTGGTGGCCTCAGGAAAGGCCAGTCCCAATGCGAGTTGCTCGGGGGACTCTCGGGATTCCTCTCCCGTCGATGCTGGGGCCTAAGACCTTGTGTGGACTCAGTGACGCAACCTGAGGATTCCTCTCCATTGCTGACATGGATCTTGGGGTACTTCTGGAGTCTCCCCAGGGGAGTCAGTACGCGTCTCGAGTGGGGGCATGCACGTGCGCTTTCCTCCCGAGCTGTAGCAGCAGTGTCTCCCTTCCCTTCGCGAGGATCAAGAGATCAGGGGATTTCCCTCGAGGCTTTCCCACGAGGCTTTCCCACGAGGCTTTCTCACAAGGCTCTCCCACGTGCCACCGTGGTGTGAGTCCATCCTCGGCTTGAAAGTCGAGGCAGTGCAGGAAAACTGTTTTCCCTGGAATGGACGGAGACATCTGGTTGCCTCTGGGAATGGTGGCACGACGCTGGAGTTCCTCTCGCCTTTCCTGTGGAGAGCGCCTCCTCTTGAGATGTCGACGGGAACGCCGGGAATTCTTTCCGGACGACGCAGGGAAAGGATCCCTCCTCTCAAGCTAGGAGGCGGAAACGGGGCTCCTCTGGATGTGGGCGGGACTCTCGTGCTTCCTCTCGAGCTGGAGACGGGTATGTCGGGGAACTTCTTGAGTTGCAGCAAGGGTGTGAAGGACCCTTTGGAAGTTCCAGAGGTTAGGATGTGAGTAGCCTCGAGACGCCTCAGCGGAAATGGCCTCATCTCGCCTGGAGGGGAGAACCTCCTGGATTTTCTCGAGTTGCGGCAGGTGCTCTCCACTTACGGACGGGGACCTCAGGGACCCGCTCTGGTGGCCTCAGGAAAGAGCCAGTCCCCATGCGAGTTGCTCGGGGCCTCTCGGGATTCCTCTCCCTGTCGATGCTGGGGCCTAAGACCTTGTGTGGAGTCAGTGCTGGAACCTGAGGCATTCCTCTCCAGTGCTGACATGGATCTTGGGGTACTTCTGGAGTCTCCCCAGGGGAGTCAGTCCTCCTCTCGAGTGGGGGCATGCACGTGCGCTTTCCTCCCGAGCTGTAAGCAGCAGTGTCACGCTTCCCTATCGCTTGGATCAAGGGATCTGTGGCCTTTCCCCTCCGAGGCTTTCCCACGAGGCTTTCCCACGAGGCTTTCCCACGAGGCTTTCCCACAGGGCTGTCCCACGTGCCACCGTGGTGTGAGTCGATCCTCGGCTTTGAAAGTCGAGGCAGTGCAGGGAAAACAGGTTTCCCTGGAATGGACTGAGACATCTAGGGGACTCTGGGAATGGTGGCACGACCCTGGAGTTCCTCTCGCCTTTCCTGTGGAGCAGCGACTCCTCTTGAGATGCGACAGGAACGCCGGGAATTCTATCCCGACCACGCAGGGAAAGGATCCCTCCTCTCGAGCTAGGAAGGCGGAAACGGGGCTTCCTCTGGATGTGTGGCGGGACTCTCGTGCTTCCTCTCGAGTGAGACGGGTATGTCGGGGAACTTCTTGAGTTGCAGCAAGGGTGTGAAGGACCCTTTGGAAGTTCCAGAGGTTAGGTGTGATTAGCCTCGAGATACCTCAGCGGAAATGGGACTCATCTCACCTGGAGGGGAGAACCTCCTGGATTTTCTCGAGTTGCGGCAGGTGCTCTCGACTTACGACGGGGACCTCAGGGACCCGCTCTGGTGGCCTCAGGAAAGGCCAGTCCCCATGCGAGTTGCTTGGGGCCTCTCGGGATTCCTCTCCCGTCGATGCCGGGGCCTAAGACCTTGTGTGGAGTCAGGTGCCGGAACCTGAGGATTCCTCTCCAGTGCTGACATGGATCTTGGGGTACTTCTGGAGTCTCCCCAGGGGAGTCAGTCCTCGTCTCGAGTGGGGGCATGCACGTGCGCTTTCCTCCCGAGCTGTAGCAGCAGTGTCACGCTTCCCTTCGCGTGGATCAAGGGATCTGTGGCTTTCCCTCGAGGCTTTCCCACGAGGCTTTCCCTCGAGGCTTTCCCACAGGTCTGTCCCACGTGCCACCGTGGTGTGAGTCGATCCTCGGCTTGAAAGTCGAGGCAGTGCAGGGAAAACAGGTTTCCCTGGAATGGACTGAGACATCTGGGGGACTCTGGGAATGGTGGCACGACCCTGGAGTTCCTCTCGCCTTTCCTGTGGAGAGCGCCTCCTCTTGAGATGCGACGGGAACGCCGGGAATTCTTTCCCGACCACGCAGGGAAAGGATCCCTCCTCTCGAGCTATGAGGCGGAAACGGGGCTCCTCTGGATGATGGGCGGGACTCTCGTGCTTCCTCTCGAGTGGAGACGGGTATGTCGGGGAACTTCTTGAGTTGCAGCAAGGGTGTGAAGGACCCTTTGGAAAGTTCCAGAGGTTAGGTGTGATTAGCCTCGAGATGCCTCAGCGGAAATGGGCCTCATCTCGCCTGGAGGGGAGAACCTCCTGGATTTTCTCGAGTTGCGGCAGGTGCTCTCGACTTACGACGGGGACCTCAGGGACCCGCTCTGGTGGCCTCAGGAAAGGCCAGTCCCATGCGAGTTGCTCGGGGCCTCTCGGGATTCCTCTCCCGTCGATGCCGGGGCCTAAGACCTTGTGTGGAGTCGGTGCCAGGAACCTGAGAATTCCTCTCCAGTGCTGACATGGATCTTGGGGTACTTCTGGAGTCTCCCCTAGGGAGTCAGTCCTCGTCTCGAGTGGGGGCATGCACGTGCGCTTTCCTCCCGAGCTGTAGCAGCAGTGTCACGCTTCCCTTCGCGTGGATCAAGGGAATCTGTGGCTTTCCCTCGAGGCTTTCCCACGAGGCTTTCCCACGAGGCTTTCCCACAGGTCTGTCCCAACGTGCCACCGTGGTGTGAGTCGATTCCTCGGCTTGAAAGTCGAGGCAGTGCAGGGAAAACAGGTTTCCCTGGAATGGACTGAGACATCTGGGGGACTCTGGGAATGGTGGCACGACCCTGGAGTTCCTCTCGCCTTTCCTGTGGAGAGCGCCTCCTCTTGAGATGCGACGGGAAGCCGGGAATTCTTTCCCGACCACGCAGGGAAAGGATCCCTCCTCTCGAGCTAGGAGGTCGGAAACGGGGCTCCTCTGGATGATGGGCGGGACTCTCGTGCTTCCTCTCGAGTGGAGACGGGTATGTCGGGGAACTTCTTGAGTTGCAGCAAGGGTGTGAAGGACCCTTTGGAAGTTCCAGAGGTTAGGTGTGATTAGCCTCGAGACGCCTCAGCGGAAATGGGCCTCATCTCGCCTGGAGGGGAGAACCTCCTGGATTTTCTCGAGTTGGCGGCAGGTGCTCTCGACTTACGACGGGGACCTCAGGGACCCGCTCTGGTGGCCTCAGGAAAGGCCAGTCCCCATGCGAGTTGCTCGGGGGCCTCTCGGGATTCCTCTCCGTCGATGCCGGGGCCTAAGACCTTGTGTGGAGTCGGTGCCGGAACCTGAGGATTCCTCTCCAGTGCTGACATGGATCTTGGGGTACTTCTGGAGTCTCCCAGGGGAGTCAGTCCTCGTCTCGAGTGGGGGCATGCACGTGCGCTTTCCTCCCGAGCTGTAGCAGCAGTGTCACGCTTCCCTTCGCGTGGATCAAGGGATCTGTGGCTTTCCCTCGAGGCTTTCCCACGAGGCTTTCCCACGAGGCTTTCCCACAGGGCTGTCCCACGTGCCACCTGTGGTGTGAGTCGATCCTCGGCTTGAAAGTCGAGGCAGTGCAGGGAAAACAGGTTTCCCTGGAATGGACTGAGACATCTGGGGGACTCTGGGAATGGTGGCACGACCCTGGAGTTCCTCTCGCCTTTCCTGTGGAGAGCGCCTCCTCTTGAGATGGCGACGGGAAACGCCGGGAATTCTTTCCCGACCACGCAGGGAAAGGATCCCTCCTCTCGAGCTAGAGGCGGAAACGGGGCTCCTCTGGATGTAGGGCGGGACTCTCGTGCTTCCTCTCGAGTGGAGACGGGTATGTCGGGGGAACTTCTTGAGTTGCAGCAAGGGTTGTGAAGGACCCTTTGGAAGTTCCAAGAGTTAGAGTGTTGATTAGCCTCGAGACGCCTCAGCGGAAATGGGCCTCATTCTCGCCTGGAGGGGAGAACCTCCTGGATTTTCTCGAGTTGCGGCAGGTGCTCTCGACTTACAGACGGGGACCTCAGGGACCCGCTCTGGTGGCCTCAGGAAAGGCCCAGTCCCCATGCGAGTTGCTCCGGGCTCTCGGGATTCCTCTCCCGTCGAATGCCTGGGGTCCTAAGACCTTGTGTGGAGTCACGTGCCGGAACCTGAGGATTCCTCTCCAGTGCTGACATGGATCTTGGGGTACTTCTGGAGTCTTCCCAGGGGAAGTCAGTCCTCCGTCTCGTAGTGGGGGGCATGCACCGTGCGCTTTCCTCCCGAGCTTGTAGCAGCAGTGTCACGCTTCCCATTCGCGCTGGATCAAGGGATCTGTGGCTTTCCCTCGAGGCTTTCCCACGAGGCTTTCCCACGAGGCTTTCCCACAGGGCTGTCCCACGTGCCACCGTGGTGTGAGTCGATCCTCGGCTTGGAAGTCGAGGCAGTGCAGGGAAAACAGGTTTCCCTGGAATGGACTGAGAGTCTGGGAATGCTGGCAGCGACTCTGGGGTACCTCTCGCACTTCCTGTGGGGAGCGCCTCCCTTGAGATGCGACGGAAACGCCGGGGATTCTTTTCCCGAACACGCAGGGAAAGGATACCTCCTCTCGAGCTAGGTGGCCGGTAACGGCGTTCCTCTGGATATTGGCGGGACTCTCCTGCTTCCTCTCGAGTGGAGACGGGTATGTCAGGGAACTTCTTGAGTTGCAGCAAGGGTGTGAAGGACCCTTTGGAAGTTCCATAGGTTAGGTGTGATTTAGCCTCGATACGCCCTCTGGAAAATGGGCCTATCTCGCCTGGAGGGGAGTACCTCCTGAATTTTCTCGAGTTGTGGCAGGCGCTCTCGACTTACGACGGGGACCTCAGGGACCCGCTCTGGTGGCCTCAGGAAAGGCCAGTCCATGAAGTTGCTTTGGGGCCTCTCGGATTCCTCTCTCGTCGATGCCAGGGCCCTAAGATCTTGTATGGAGTCGGTGCCGGAACCTGAGCATTCCTCTCCAGTGCAGACATGGATCCTGGCGGTACTTCTGCAGTCTCCAGGGGAGTCAGTCCTCGTCTCTAGCGGGGGCATGTACGTGCGCTTTCCTCCCTGAGCTGAAGCAGCAGTGTCACGCTTCCCTATGCTTGGATCAAGGGATCTGTGCCTTTCCTCGAGGCTTTCCCACGAGGCTTTCCCACGAGGCTTTCCCACGAGGCTTTCCCATGAGGCTTTCCCACAGGGCTGTCCCACGTGCCACCGTGGTCGTGAGTCGGATCCTCGGCTTGAAAGTCGAGGCAGTGCAGGGAAAAACTGGTTTCCCTGGAATGGACTGAGACATCCAGGGGACTCTGGGAATGGATGGCACGACCCTGGAGTTCCTCTCACCCTTTCCTGTGGAGCGCGACTCCTCTTGAGCGATGTGACGGGAACACCGGGAATTCTATCCCGACCACGCAGGGAAAGCGATCCCTCTTCTCGAGCTAGAAGGCGGAAACGGGCTCCTCTGGATGTAGGCGGGACTCTCGTGCTTCCTCTCGAGTGGAGACGGGAATGTCGGGGAACTTCTTGAGTTGCAGTAAGGGTGTGAAGGAACCTTTGAAGTTCCAAGGTAGAGTGTGATTAGCTCGAGATACCTCAGCGAAATGGGACTCAGCTCACCTGGAGGGTAGAACCTCCTGGTTTTCTCGAGTTGCGGCAGGTGCTCTCGACTTACGACGGGGACCTCAGGGACCCGCTGTGGTGGCCTCAGGAAAGGCCAGTACCCATGCGAGTTGCTCTGGGGCTCTCGGGATTCCTCTCACGTCGATGCACGGCCCTAAGACCTTGTGTGGAGTTCGGGTGCCGGAACCTGAGGATTCTCTCCAGTGCTGACATGCATCTTGGGGTACTTCTGGAGTCTCCCCAGGGAGTCAGTCCTCGTCTCGAGATGGGGGCATGCACGTGCGCTTTCCTCCGAGCTGTTAGCAGCAGTGTCACGCTTCCATTTCGCGTGGATCAAGGGATTCAGGGGCTTTCCCTCCGAGCTTTCCCACTAGGCTTTCCCACGAGCTTTCCCACAGGGATGTCCACGTGCCACCGTGGTGTGAGTCGATCCTCGGCTTTGGAAGTCGAGCAGTGCAGGGAAAACAGGTTTCCCTGGAATGGACTGAGACATCTGGTGACTCTGGGAATGTGGCACGACTCTGGGGTACCTCTCGCACTTCCTGTGGAGCGCCTCCTCTTGAGATGCGACGGAAACGCCGGGGATTCTTTCCCGAACACGCAGGGAAAGGATACCTCCTCTCGAGCTAGCGGTCGGCGGTAACCGGCTTCCTCTGGATATTGGCGGGACTCTCCTGCTTCTCTCGAGTGGAGACGGGTATGTCAGGGAACTTCTTGAGTTGCAGCAAGGGTGTGAAGGACCCTTTGGAAGTTCCATAGGTTAGGTGTGATTAGCCTCGATACGCCTCTGGGAAATGGGCCTCATCTGCGCCTGGAGGGAGTACCTCCTGAATTTTCTCGAGTTGTGGCAGGCGCTCTCTGACTTACGACGGGGACCTCAGGGACCCGCTCTGGTGGCCTCAGGAAAGGCCAGTCCACATGAGAGTTGCTTTGGGCCTCTCGGGATTCCTCTCTCGGTCGATGCCAGGGCCTAAGATCTTGTATGGAGTCGGTTGCCGGAACCTGAGCATTCCTCTCCAGTGCAGACATGGATCCTGGGGTACTTCTGCAGTCTCCCCAGGGGAGTCAGTCCTCGTCTCTAGCGGGGGCATGTACGTGCGCTTTCCTCCTGAGCTGAAGCAGCAGTGTCACGCTTCCCTATGCTTGGATCAAGGGATTGTGCCTTTCCCGTCGAGGCTTTCCCACGAGGCTTTCCCACGAGGCTTTCCCACGAGGCTTTCCCATGAGGCTTTCCCACAGGGCTGTCCCACGTGCCACCGGTGGTGTGAGTCGATCCTCGGCTTGAAAGTCGAGGCAGTGCAGGGAAAACTGGTTTCTTCTGGAATGGACTGAGACATCCAGGGGACTCTGAGAATGGTGGCACGACCCTGGAGTTCCTCTCACCTTTTCCTGTGGAGCGCGACTCCTCTTGAGATGTGACGGGAACACCGGGAATTCTATCCCGACCACGCAGGGAAGGCATCCCTCTTCTCGAGCTAGAAGGCGGAAACGGGGCTCCTCTGCGATGTAGGCGGGACTCTCGTGCTTCCTCTCGAGTGGAGACGGGAATGTCGGGAACTTCTTGAGTTGCAGTAAGGGTGTGAAGGAACTTTGAAGTTCCACAGGTAAGGTGTGATTAGCCTCGAGATACCTCAGCGGAAATGGGACTCAGCTCACCTGGAGGGGAGAACCTCCTGGTTTTTCTCGAGTTGCGGCAGGTGCTCTTCGACTTACGACGGGGAACCTCAGGGACCCGCTGTGGTGGCCTCAGGAAAGCCAGTACCCATGCGAGTTGCTCTGGGGTCCTCTTCGGGATTCCTCTCACGTCGATGCACCGGGCCTAAGACCTGTGTGTGGAGTCAGGTGCCGGAACCTGAGGATTCCCTCTCGCAGTGCAGACATGATCCTGGGGTACTTCTGGAGTCTCCCTAGGGAGTCAGTCCATCGTCTCGAGCGGCGGCATGCACTGTGCGCTTTCCTCCCCGAGCTGTAGCAGCAGTGTCACGCTACTCCCTTCGCGTGGATCATAGAGATCTGTGGCTTTCCCTTGAGGCTTTCCCACGAGGCTTTCCCGACGAGGCTTTCTTCACAAGGCTGTACCACGATGCACGGTGGTGTGAGTCGATCCTCGGCTTGAAAGTCGAGGCCAGTGCAGGGAAAACAGGTTTCCCTGGAATGGACTGAGACACCCTGGGGGACTCTGGGAAGGTGGCACGACCCTGGTGTTCCTCTCGCCTTTCCTGTGGAGAGCGTCTCCTCTTGTGATGGCGACGGGAACGCGAGAATTCTTCCCCCGAACACTGCAGAGAAAGGATCCCATCCTCTCGAGCTAGGAGAGCGCAGAACGGGTCTCTTCTGGATGTGGGCGGACTCTCGTGCTTCCTCTCGAGTGGAGACGGGTAAGTCGGGGAACTTCTTGAGTTGCAGCAAGATTGTGAAGGACCCTTTGGAATTTCCAGAGGTTAAGTGTGATTAGCCTCGAGACGCCTCAGCCGGAAATGGGCCTCATCTCGCCTGGTAGGGACGAACCTCCTGGATTTTCTCGAGTTGCGGCAGGTGCTCTCGACTTCAGACGGGGACCTCAGGGACCCGCTCTCGAGGCCTCAGGAAAGGCCAGTCCCTATGCCAGTTGCTCGCGGACCTCTCGGGATTCCTCTCTCGCGTGATGCTGGTGCCTAAGACCTTGTGGGCAGTCGGTGCCCACAACCTGAGGATTCCTCTCCAGTGCTGACACGGATCTTGGGGTACTTCTGGAGTCTCCCCTGGGAGTCCAGTCCTCGTCCGAGTGGGGGCAGGGACGTGCGATTTCCTCCCGAGCTGTAGCAGCAGTGTCATGCTTCCCTTCGCGTGGATCAAGGGATCTGTGGCTTTGCCCTCCAAGGCTTTCCACATCAGGCTTTCCCACGAGGCTTTCCCACAGGGCTGTCCCACGTGCCACCGTGTGTGTGAGTTGATCCTCGCTTGAAAGTCGAGGCAGTGCAGGGAAAACAGGTTTCCCTGGGAATGGACAGACATCTGGGTGACTCTGGTGAATGGTGGCCCGACCCTAGAGTTCCTCTCGCCTTTCCTATGGAGAGAGCCTCCTCTTTGAGATGCGACGCGGAACGCCGGAGATTCTTTCCCGACCACGCAGGGAAAGGTTCCTACCTCTCGAGCTATGAGGCGGAAACGGGGCTCCTCTGGATGTGGGCAGAACTCTCGTGCTTCCTCTCGAGTCAGACGGGTATAGTTTGGGAACTTCTTGAGTTGCAGCAAGGGTGTGAAGGACCTTTAGTGAATTTCAGAGTTAATGTGACTAGCC
>NW_017218894.1:0-11667 GCF_001704415.2 Capra hircus | reverse complement strand
CATGCCCCCACTCGAGACGAGGACTCGACTCCCCTGGGGAGACTCCAGAAGTAGCCCAAAGATCAATGTCAGCACTGGAGAGGAATCCTCACGTTCCAGCACCGACTCCAAGCAAGGTCTTAGGCGCTGGCATCTACGGGAGAGGAATCCGAGAGGCACTTGAGCAACTCGCATGGGGTCGGCCTTTCCTGAGGCCGCCAGAGAGGGTCCCTGAGGTCCCCGTCGTAACTTGAGAGCACCTGCCACAACTCGAGAAAATCCAGGAAGTTCTCCCTCCAGGCGAGATGAGGCCCGTTTCCGTTGAAGCGTCTCGAGGCTAATCACATCTAACCTCTGGAACTTCGAAAGGGTCCTTCACACCCTTGCTGCAACTCAAGAAGTTCCCCGACATACCCGTCTCCACTCGAGAGGAAGCACGAGAGTCCCGCCCACATCCAGAGGAGCCCCATTTCCCCCTCCTAGCTTGAGTGGAGGGATCCTTTCCCTGCGTGGTGGGGAAAGAATTCCCTGCATTACCGTCGCATCTCAAGAAGAGGCGCTCTCCACAGGAAAGGCGAGAGGAACTCCAGGGTCGTGCCACCATTCCCAGAGTCCCCCAGATGTCTCAGTCCATTCCAGGGAAATCTGTTTTCCCTCCACTGCCTCGACTTTCAAGCCGAGGATCGACTCACACCACGGTGGCACGTTGGATAGTCCTGTGGGAAAGCCTCGTGGAAAGCCTCGAGGGAAAGCCACAGTCCCTTGATCCACGCGAGGGGAAGCGTGACACTGCAGCTACAGCTCGGAAAGAAAGGGCACGTGCATGCCTCACTCGAGACGAGGACTGACTCCCCTGGGAGACTCCAGAAGTACCCCAAGATCCATGTCCAGCACTGGAGAGGAATACTCAGGTTCCGGCACCGTCTCCACACAAGGTCTTAGGCCCCAGCATCTACGGAGAGGAATCCCGAGAGGCCCCCGAGCAACTCGCATGGGGACTGGCCTTTCCTGAGGCCACCAGAGCGGGTTCTGACGTCCCTGTCGTAAGACGAGAGCACCTGCCGCAACTCGAGAAAATCCAGGAGGTTCGCACCTCCAGGCGAGATGAGGCCCATTTCTCGCTGAGGCGTCTGGAGGCTAATCACATCTAACCTCTGGAACTTCCAAAGGGTCCTTCACACCCTTGCTGCAACTCAAGAAGTTCCCCGACATACCCGTCTCCACTCGAGAGGAAGCACGAGAGTCCCGCCCACATCCAGAGGAGCCCCGTTTCCGCCTCCTAGCTCGAGAGGAGGGATCCTTTCCCGCGTGGTTCGGGAAAGAATTCCCGGCGTTCCCGTCGCAAGTCAAGAGGAGGCGCTCTCCACAGGAAAGGCGAGAGGAACTCCAGGGTCGTGCCACATTCGCAGAGTCCCCCAGATTTCTCAGTCCATTCCAGGGAAACCTGTTTTCCCTGGACTGCCTCGACTTTCAAGCCGAGGATCGACTCACACCACGGTGGCACGTGGGACAGTCCTGTGGGACAGCCTCCTGGGAAAGCTCGTGGGAAAGCCTCGAGGGAAAGCCCCTGATGCCTTGATCCACGCGAAGGGAAGCGTGACACTGCTGCTACAGCTCGGAGAGGAAAGAGCACGTGCATGCCCCCACTCGAGACGAGGACTGACTCTCCTGGGGAGACTCCAGAAGTACCCCAAGATCCATGTCAGCACTGGAGAGGAATCCACAGGTTTCGGCACCGACTCCACTCAAGGTCTTAGGCCCCGGCATCGACGGGGAGAGGAATCCCGAGAGGCCCACGAGCAACTCGCATGGTGACTGGCCTTTCCTGAGGCCACCAGAGCGGGTCCCTGAGGTCCCCGTCGTAAGTGGAGAGCACCTGCCGCAACTCGAGAAAATCCAGGAGGTTCTCCCCTCCAGGCGAGATGAGGACCATTTCCGCTGAGGCTTCTCGAGGCTAATCACACCTAACCTCTGGAACTTCCAAAGGGTCCTTCACACCCTTGCTGCAACTCAAGAAGTTCCCGACATTACCCGGCTCCACTCGAAAGGAAGCACGAGAGTCCCGCCCACATCCAGAGGAGACCCGTTTCTGCCTCCTAGCTCGAGAGGAGGGATCCTTTCCCTGCGTGGTCGGGAAAGAATTCCCGGCGTTCCGTCGCATCTCAAGAGGAGGCGCTCTCCACAGGAAAGGCGAGAGGAACTCCAGGGTCGTGCCACCATTCCCAGAGTCCCCCAGATGCTCAGTCCATAACAGGGAAACCAGTTTCCCAGCACTGCCTCGACTTTCAAGCCAAGGATCGACTCACAACACGGTGGCACGTGGGACATCCCAGTGGGTAAACGTCGTGGGAAATCCTCGTGGCAAAGCCTCGTGAGAAAGCCTCCACGGAAAGCCACAGATTCCTGATCCACGCGAAGGGAAGCGTGACACTGATGCTACAGCTCTGGAGGAAATTGCACGTGCATGCATGCACTAGAAACGAGGACTGACTCACCTTGGAGACTCCAGAAGTACCCCAAGGTCCATGTAAGCACTGGAGAGGTTTTCTCAGGTTCCGGCACCGACTCCACACAGGTATAAGGCGCCAGCATCGACGGGAGAGGAATCCCGAGAGGCCCCCGAGCAACTCGCATGGTGACTGGCCTTTCCTGAGGCCACCAGAGCGGGTCCCTGAGGACCCCGTCTTAAGTCCACAGCACCTGCCGCAACTCGAGAAAATTCAGGAGGTTCTCCCCTTCAGGCGACATGAGGCCCATTTGTGCTGAGGCGTCTCGAGACTAATCACACCTAACCTCTGGAACTTCCAAAGCGTCTTTCACACCCTTGCTGCAACTCAAGAAGTTCCCCGACATACCCGTCTCCACTCGAGAGGAAGCACGAGAGTCCCGCCCACATCCAGAGGAGCCCCGTTTCCGCCTCATAGTTCCAGAGGAGGGATCCTTTCCCTAGGTGGTCGGGTAAGTATTCCTGGCGTTCCCGTCGCATCTCAAGAGGAGGCGCTCTCCACAGGAAAGGCGAGAGGAACTCCAGGGTCGTGCCACCATTCCCAGAGTCCCCCAGATGTTCAGTCCATGCCAGGGAAACCAGTTTTCCCTGCACTGCTTCGACTTTCAAGCCGAGGATCGACTCATACAACGGTGGCACGTGGGACAGCCCTGTGGGAAAGCCTCGTGGGAAAGCCTCATGGGAAAGCCTCGAGGTAAAGCCCCTGATCCCTTGATCCACAAGAAGGGAAGCGTGACACTCCTGCTACAGCTCGGGAGCGCACGTGCATGCCCCCACTCGAGACGAGGACTGACTCCCCTGGGAGACTCCAGAAGTACCCCAAGATCCATGTCAGCACTGGAGAGGAATCCTCAGGTTCCGGCACCGATTCCACACAAGATCTTAGGCCCCGGCATCGAGGGGAGAGGAATCCCGAGAGGCCCCCGAGCAACTCCCATGGGGACTGGCCTTTCATGAGGCCACCAGCGCGGGTCCCTCAGGTCCCCTTCGTAAGTCGAGAGCACCTGCCGCAACTTGAGAAAATTCAGGAGGTTCTCGCCTCCAGGCGAGATGAGCCCCATTTCCGATGAGGCGTCTCGAGGCTAATCACACCTAAGCTCTGGAACTTCCAAAGGGTCCTTCACACCCTTCCTGCAACTCAAGAAGTTCCCCAACATACCCGTCTCCACTCGAGAGGAAGCACGAGAGTCCCGCCCACATACAGAGGAGCCCGGTTTCCGCCTCCTAGCTCGAGAGGTGGGATCCTTTCGCTGCGTGGTCGGGAAAGAATTCCCGGCGTTCCCGTCGCATTTCAAGAGGAGGCGCTCTCCACAGGAAAGGCGAGAGTAACTCCAGGGTCATGCTACCATTCCCAGAGTCCCCCAGATGTCTCAGTCCATTCCAGGGAAACCTGTTTTCCCTGTACTGCCTCGACTTTCAAGCCGAGGATCGACTCACACCACGGTGGCACGTGGGACAGCCCTGTGGGAAAGCCTCGTGGGAAAGCCTCGAGGGAAAGCGGCAGATCCCTTGATCCACGCGAAGGGAAGCGTGACACTGCTGCTACAGCTTGGGAGGAATGCGCACGTGCATGCCCCCACTCGAGACGAGGACTGACTCCCCTGGGGAGACTCCAGAAGTAGCCCAAGATCAATGTCAGCACTGGAGAGGAATCCTCACGTTCCAGCACCGACTCCAAGCAAGGTCTTAGGCGCTGGCATCTACGGGAGAGGAATCCCGAGAGGCACTTGAGCAACTCGCATGGGGTCGGCCTTTCCTGAGGCCGCCAGAGAGGGTCCCTGAGGTCCCCGTCGTAACTTGAGAGCACCTGCCACAACTCGAGAAAATCCAGGAAGTTCTCCCCTCCAGGCGAGATGAGGCCCGTTTCCGTTGAAGCGTCTCGAGGCTAATCACATCTAACCTCTGGAACTTCGAAAGGGTCCTTCACACCCTTGCTGCAACTCAAGAAGTTCCCCGACATACCCGTCTCCACTCGAGAGGAAGCACGAGAGTCCCGCCCACATCCAGAGGAGCCCCATTTCCCCCTCCTAGCTTGAGTGGAGGGATCCTTTCCCTGCGTGGTGGGGAAAGAATTCCCTGCATTACCGTCGCATCTCAAGAAGAGGCGCTCTCCACAGGAAAGGCGAGAGGAACTCCAGGGTCGTGCCACCATTCCCAGAGTCCCCCAGATGTCTCAGTCCATTCCAGGGAAATCTGTTTTCCCTCCACTGCCTCGACTTTCAAGCCGAGGATCGACTCACACCACGGTGGCACGTTGGATAGTCCTGTGGGAAAGCCTCGTGGGAAAGCCTCGAGGGAAAGCCACAGGTCCCTTGATCCACGCGAGGGGAAGCGTGACACTGCAGCTACAGCTCGGAAAGAAAGGGCACGTGCATGCCTCACTCGAGACGAGGACTGACTCCCCTGGGGAGACTCCAGAAGTACCCCAAGATCCATTCCAGCACTGGAGAGGAATACTCAGGTTCCGGCACCGTCTCCACACAAGGTCTTAGGCCCCAGCATCTACGGAGAGGAATCCCGAGAGGCCCCCGAGCAACTCGCATGGGGACTGGCCTTTCCTGAGGCCACCAGAGCGGGTTCTGACGTCCCTGTCGTAAGACGAGAGCACCTGCCGCAACTCGAGAAAATCCAGGAGGTTCGCCCCTCCAGGCGAGATGAGGCCCATTTCTGCTGAGGCGTCTGGAGGCTAATCACATCTAACCTCTGGAACTTCCAAAGGGTCCTTCACACCCTTGCTGCAACTCAAGAAGTTCCCCGACATACCCGTCTCCACTCGAGAGGAAGCACGAGAGTCCCGCCCACATCCAGAGGAGCCCCGTTTCCGCCTCCTAGCTCGAGAGGAGGGATCCTTTCCCGGCGTGTTCGGGAAAGAATTCCCGGCATTCCCGTCGCAAGTCAAGAGGAGGCGCTCTCCACAGGAAAGGCGAGAGGAACTCCAGGGTCGTGCCACATTCGCAGAGTCCCCCAGATTTCTCAGTCCATTCCAGGGAACCTGTTTTCCCTGGACTGCCTCGACTTTCAAGCCGAGGATCGACTCACACCACGGTGGCACGTGGGACAGTCCTGTGGGAAAGCCTCCTGGGAAAGCCTCGTGGGAAAGCCTCGAGGGAAAGCCCCTGATGCCTTGATCCACGCGAAGGGAAGCGTGACACTGCTGCTACAGCTCGGAAGGAAAGAGCACGTGCATGCCCCCACTCGAGACGAGGACTGACTCTCCTGGGGAGACTCCAGAAGTACCCCAAGATCCATGTCAGCACTGGAGAGGAATCCACAGGTTTCGGCACCGACTCCACTCAAGGTACTTAGGCCCCGGCATCGACGGGAGAGGAATCCCGAGAGGCCCCGAGCAACTCGCATGGTGACTGGCCTTTCCTGAGGCCACCAGAGCGGGTCCCTGAGGTCCCCGTCGTAAGTGGAGAGCACCTGCCGCAACTCGAGAAAATCCAGGAGGTTCTCCCCTCCAGGCGAGATGAGGACCATTTCCGCTGAGGCTTCTCGAGGCTAATCACACTAACCTCTGGAACTTCCAAAGGGTCCTTCACACCCTTGCTGCAACTCAAGAAGTTCCCCGACTTACCCGGCTCCACTCGAGAAGGAAGCACGAGAGTCCCGCCCACATCCAGAGGAGACCCGTTTCCTGCCTCCATAGCTCGAGAGGAGGGATCCTTTCCCTGCGTGGTCGGGAAAGAATTCCCGGCGTTCCCGTCGCATCTCAAGAGGAGGCGCTCTCCACAGGAAAGGCGAGAGGAACTCCAGGGTCGTGCCACCATTTCCCAGAGTCCCCCAGATGCTCAGTCCATTACCAGGGAAACCAGTTTTCCCTAGCACTGCCTCGACTTTCAAGCCGAAGGATCGACTCACACACACGGTGGCACGTGGGACATCCAGTGGTAAACCTCGTGGGAAAGCCTCGTGGGCAAAGCCTCGGAGAAGCTCACGGAAAGCCACAGATCCTGATCCACGCGAAGGGAAGCGTGACACTGCATGCTACAGCTCTGGAGGAAAGGCACGTGCATGCATCCACTCGAGACGAGGACTGACTCCCTGGGAGACTCCAGAAGTACCCCAAGGATCCATGTCAGCACTGGAGAGGTAATCTCAGGTTCCGGCACCGACTCCACACAAGGTATTAGGCCCAGCATCGACGGGAGAGGAATCCCGAGAGGCCCCCGAGCAACTCGCATGGGGACTGGCCTTTCCTGAGGCCACCAGAGCGGGTCCTGAGGTACCCCGTCGTAAGTCCGAGAGCACCTGCCGCAACTCGAGAAAATTCCAGGAGGTTCTCCCCTTCCAGGCGAGATGAGGCCCATTTCGTGCTGAGGCGTCTCGAGAGCTAATCACACCTAACCTCTGGAACTTCCAAAGGGTCTTTCACACCCTTGCTGCAACTCAAGAAGTTCCCCGACATACCCGTCTCCACTCGAGAGGAAGCACGAGAGTCCCGCCCACATCCAGAGGAGCCCCGTTTCCGCCTCCATAGCTTCCAGAGGAGGGATCCTTTCCCTGCGTGGTCGGGAAAGAATTCCCTGGCAGTTCCCGTCGCATCTCAAGAGGAGGCGCTCTCCACAGGAAAGGCGAGAGGAACTCCAGGGGTCGTGCCACCATTCCCAGAGTCCCCCAGATGTCTCAGTCCATTCCAGGGAAACCTGTTTTCCCTGCACTGCCTCGACTTTCAAGCCGAGGATCGACTCATACCAACGGTGGCACGTGGGACAGCCCTGTGGGAAAGCCTCGTGGGAAAGCCTCGATGGGAAAGCCTCGAGGTGAAAGCCACTGATCCTTGATCCACAAGAAGGGAAGCGTGACACTGCCTGCTACAGCTCGGGAGGAAAGCGCACGTGCATGCCCCCACTCGAGACGAGGACTGACTCTCCCTGGGGAGACTCCAGAAGTACCCAAGATCCATGTCAGCACTGGAGAGGAATCCTCAGGTTCCGGCACCGACTCCACACAAGGTCTTAGGCCCCGGCATCGACGGGGAGAGGAATCCCGAGAGGCCCCCGAGCAACTCGCCATGGGGACTGGCCTTTCACTGAGGCCACCAGAGCGGGTCCCTGAGGTCCCCTGTCGTAAGTCGAGAGCACCTGCCGCAACTCGAGAAAATCCAGGAGGTTCTCCCCTCCAGGCGAGATGAGGCCCATTTCCGCATGAGGCTTCTCGAGGCTAATCACACCTAACTCTGGAACTTCCAAAGGGTCCTTCACACCCTTGCTGCAACTCAAGAAGTTCCCCAACATACCCGTCTCCACTCGAGAGGAAGCAGCGAGAGTCCCGCCCACATCCAGAGGAGCCCCGTTTCCGCCTCCTAGCTCGAGAGGTGGGATCCTTTCCTGCGTGGTCGGGAAAGAATTCCCGGCGTTCCCGTCGCATCTCAAGAGGAGGCGCTCTCCACAGGAAAGGCGAGAGGAACTCCAGGGTCATGCCACCATTCCCAGAGTCCCCCAGATGTCTCAGTCCATTCCAGGGAAACCTGTTTTCCCTGCACTGCCTCGACTTTCAAGCCGAGGATCGACTCACACACGGTGGCACGTGGGACAGCCCTGTGGGGAAAGCCTCGTGGGAAAGCCTCGAGGGAAAGCCACAGATCCCTTGATCCACGCGAAGGGAAGCGTGACACTGCTGCTACAGCTCGGGAGGAAATGCGCACGTGCATGCCCCCACTCGAGACGAGGACTGACTCCCCTGGGGAGACTCCAGAAGTACCCCAAGATCCATGTCAGCACTGGAGAGGAATCCTCAGGTTCCGGCACCGACTCCACACAAGGTCTTAGGCCCGGCATCGACGGAGAGGAATCCCGAGAGGCCCCGAGCAACTCGCATGGGACTGGCCTTTCCTGAGGCCACCAGAGCGGGTCCTGAGGTCCCCGTCGTAAGTCGAGAGCACCTGCCGCAACTCGAGAAAATCCAGGAGGTTCTCCCTCCAGGCGAGATGAGGCCCATTTCCGCTGAGGCGTCTCGAGGCTAATCACATCTAACCTCTGGAACTTCCAAAGGGTCTTCACACCCTTGCTGCAACTCAAGAAGTTCCCCGACATACCCGTCTCCACTCGAGAGGAAGCACGAGAGTCCGCCCACATCCAGAGGAGCCCCGTTTCCGCCTCCTAGCTCGAGAGGAGGGATCCTTTCCCTGCGTGGTCGGGAAAGAATTCCCGCGTTCCCGTCGCATCTCAAGAGGAGGCGCTCTCCACAGGAAAGGCGAGAGGAACTCCAGGGGTCGTGCCACCATTCCCAGAGTCCCCCAGATGTCTCAGTCCATTCCAGGGAAACCTGTTTTCCCTGCACTGCCTCGACTTTCAAGCCGAGGATCGACTCACACCACGGTGGCACGTGGGACAGTCCCTGTGGGAAAGCCTCGTGGGAAAGCCCTCGAGGAAAGCCACAGATCCCTTGATCCACGCGAAGGGAAGCGTGACACTGCTGCTACAGCTCGGGAGGAAAGGCGCACTGCATGCCCCACTCGAGACGAGGACTGACTCCCCTGGGGAGACTCCAGAAGTACCCCAAGATCCATGTCAGCACTGGAGAGGAATACTCAGGTTCCGGCACCGACTCCACACAAGGTCTTAGGCCCCAGCATCTACGGAGAGGAATCCCGAGAGGCCCCCGAGCAACTCGCATGGGGACTGGCCTTTCCTGAGGCACCAGAGCGGGTTCCTGACGTCCCTGTCGTAAGTCGAGAGCACCTGCCGCAACTCGAGAAAATCCAGGAGGTTCTCCCCTCCAGGCGAGATGAGGCCCATTTCTGCTGAGGCGTTCTGGAGGCTAATCACATCTAACTCTGGAACTTCCAAAGGGTCCTTCACACCCTTGCTGCAACTCAAGAAGTTCCCCGACATACCCGTCTCCACTCGAGAGGAAGCACGAGAGTCCCGCCCACATCCAGAGGAGCCCCGTTTCCGCCTCCTAGCTCGAGAGGAGGGATCCTTTCCCCTGGCGTGTTCGGGAAAGAATTCCCGGCATTCCCGTCGCAAGTCAAGAGGAGGCGCTCTCCACAGGAAAGCGAGAGGAACTCCAGGGTCGTGCCACATTCGCAGAGTCCCCCAGATTTCTCAGTCCATTCCAGGGAAACCTGTTTTCCCTGCACTGCCTCGACTTTCAAGCCGAGGATCGACTCACACCACGTGGCACGTGGGACAGTCCTGTGGGAAAGCCTCCTGGGAAAGCCTCGTGGGAAAGCCTCGAGGGAAAGCCACCTGATGCCTTGATCCACGCGAAGGGAAGCGTGACACTGCTGCTACAGCTCGGGAGGAAAGAGCACGTGCATGCCCCACTCGAGACGAGGACTGACTCTCCTGGGAGACTCCAGAAGTACCCCAAGATCCATGTCAGCACTGGAGAGGAATCCACAGGTTCTCGGCACCGACTCCACTACAAGGTCTTAGGCCCCGGCATCGAGGGAGAGGAATCCGAGAGGCCCCGAGCAACTCGCATGGTGAACTGGCCTTTCCTGAGGCCACCAGAGCGGGTCCCTGAGGTCCCCGTCGTAAGTCGGAGAGCACCTGCCGCAAACTCGAGAAAATCCAGGAGGTTCTCCCCTCCAGGCGAGATGAGGACCATTTCCGCTGAGGCTTCTCGAGGCTAATCACACCTAACCTCTGGAACTTCCAAAGGGTCCTTCACACCCTTGCTGCAACTCAAGAAGTTCCCCGACTTACCCGGCTCCACTCGAAAGGAAGCACCGAGAGTCCCGCCCACATCCAGAGGAGACCCGTTTCTGCCTCCTAGCTCGAGAGGAGGGATCCTTTCCCTGCGTGGTCGGGAAAGAATTCCCGGCGTTCCGTCGCATCTCAAGAGGAGGCGCTCTCCACAGGGAAAGGCCGAGAGGAACTCCAGGTCGTGCCACCATTCCCAGAGTCCCCCAGATGCTCAGTCCATAACAGGGAAACCAGTTTTCCCAGCACTGCCTCGACTTTCAAGCCAAGGATCGACTCACACCACGGTGGCACGTGGACAGCCTGGGTAAACCGTCGTGGGAAAGCCTCGTGGGCAAAGCCTCGTGAGAAAAGCCTCGACGGGAAAGCCACAGATTCCTTGGATCCCACGCGAAGGGAAGGTGACACTGATGCTACAGCTCTGGGAGGAAATTGCACGTGCATGCATCCACTAGAGACGAGGACTGATCTCCCTGGGGAGACTCCAGAAGTACCCCAAGGTCCATGTAAGCACTGGAGAGGTTTTCTCAGGTTCCGGCACCGAACTCCAACAAGGTATTAAGGCCGGCATCGACGGGAGAGGAATCCCGAGAGGCCCCCGAGCAACTCGCATGGTGACTGGCCTTTCCTGAGGCCACCAGAGCGGTCCCTGAGGACCCCGTCTTAAGTCCACAGCACCTGCCGCAACTCGAGAAAATTCAGGAGGTTCTCCCCTTCAGGGACATGAGGCCCATTTGTGCTGAGGCGTCTCGAGACTAATCACAACCTAACCTCTGGAACTTCCAAAGCGTCTTTCACACCCTTGCTGCAACTCAAGAAGTTCCCCGACATACCCGTCTCCACTCGAGAGGAAGCACGAGAGTCCCGCCCACATCCAGAGGAGCCCGTTTCCGCCTCATAGTTCCAGAGGAGGGATCCTTTCCCTAGGTGGTCGGGTAAGTATTCCTGGCGTTCCCGTCGGCATCTCAAGAGGAGGCGCTCTCCACAGGAAAGGCGAGAGGAACTCCAGGGTCGTGCCACCATTCCCAGAGTCCCCCAGATGTTCAGTCCATGCCAGGGAAACCAGTTTTCCCTGCACACTGCTTTCGACTTTCAAGCCGAGGATCGACTCATACAACGGTGGCACGTGGGCACAGCCCTGTGGGAAAGCCTCGTGGGAAAGCCTCATGGGAAAGCCTCGAGGTAAAGCCCCTGATCCCTTTGATCCACAAGAAGGGAAGCGTGACACTCCTGCTACAGCTCGGGAGCGCACGTGCATGCCCCACTCGAGACGAGGACTGACTCCCTGGGAGACTCCAGAAGTACCCAAGATCCATGTCAGCACTGGAGAGGAATCCTCAGGTTCCGGCACCGATTCCACACAAGATCTTAGGCCCGCATCGAGGGGAGAGGAATCCCGAGAGGCCCCCGAGCAACTCCCATGGGGAACTGGCCTTTCATGAGGCCACCAGCGCGGGTCCCTCAGGTCCCCTTCGTAAGTCGAGAGCACCTGCCGCAACTTGAGAAAATTCAGGAGGTTCTCCCTCCAGG
>NW_017218893.1:0-11669 GCF_001704415.2 Capra hircus | reverse complement strand
TAGCCTCGAGACGTCTCAGTGGGAAATGGCTTCATCTCGCCTGAAGGGAGATCTCCTTCATTTTCTTGAGTTGTGGCAGGTGCTCTCGACTTACGAAGGGGACCTCAGGACCCGTCTGTTGGCCTTAGGAAAGACCAGTTCCCATGTGAGTGCTAGAGGGCCTCTCGGGATTCCTCACCGGTAGATGCCGGGGCCCAAGACCTTGTGTGGAGTGGGGCCAGAACCTGAGGTTTCTCTGCAGTGCTGACATGGATATTGTGGGCTCTTCTGGAGTCTCCCCTGGAGAGTCAATCCTCCTCTCAAGTGAGGGCACGCACGTGTGCTTTCCTCCCGAGCTGCTAAGCAGTAGGGTCACGCTTCCCGTCGTGTGGATCAAGGGATCTGTGGCTTTCCCTGGAGGCTTTCCACGAGGCTTTCTCACAGGCTTTCCCTCGTGCCACCGTGGTGAGTTGATCCTCAGCGTGAAAGAGGCGAGGCAGCTGCAGGGAAAACAGGACTGATGCTGGGAGCCAGTATGAGGACTCCCGTCCGTGATAACGTCATGAGGAGAAAACTGACATAAGCATGTGTGTTCAGACTTCAGGGACCCCTCTGGAAGTTCCTACGCACAATACCCCAACAAAAATCTGCCGGCTTTTTTTGCTCTGCTTTTCCACTCTTCTGACATTTTCTTGAGAAAAGTCAATTCAGGGCTTTTAGTCTTCCAGCATTTGAAAGAGTGTTTCAATCCAAAAAACCCCTCTGAATGCTTTCTAGCCTGCCTGCAGGACTCGTACAGCTGGGCATGTGATTGTTTGAGGCCTCCTTTCCCCAGGAGGCACAGGAAGCTTAAAGCATCCTAGGAATGTAGGGGCATCCGAGGAGTCAAAATCTTTATAATAGGACTGATTAAAAGTTTCATTTTTTGGGTCAATGCTTGCTGCTAAATTTTCATATCCTTTATTTTTAGATAGAGTTGGTATATTAAAAAACAAGTAGTAGACCTGGTATTAGAACATTAGATCTTTGAGTTAAGTACCTTCTTTGTTATAACCCACTGCACCTTTGTTTTATAGAGATGTAACTTTAATGCTTTAAGGAAATGCAGATTAAAGAAAAACACTTCAGAGGAAACAAAATTAACATTCATTAAGGAAGAGAGCCAAAAAAGTGTTTAACAAGCCTCTTGGCCAGAAGATAATGTAAATCACCAGAGACCTTTTGTATACAAAATGATGTACAGAAAGAGTCTGGGGGTGCAAACGCCTACATAATTTTGTGTTACCCATTGAACTCCATGTTTTATCAAAAGTATAAAAGGCTTTATGAACAATAAAGGATGGGGCCAGTTTCTCGGACCAGTTTCTCGAACTAGTCTCTCGGCCTGGTTTCTTGAGACTCAGGCTCCCCCCGTGTCTTTTTCTCTCTTTCTTCTTCTCTCCCTTTCCTTCTCTCTGCTTTTTACTTTAACTTCAGGCTGAATCTCCACCAGGGGCGCGGAGGCTCGCCAGGTCTACTTACTTGCCTGGCTGTTAAGACCTGCACGAAAGGGAGCTTAAGGCGAGGCACCCTTAGATATTCAAGCAGGGGCTGGTGGCCCAACGTAGATGGTGAAAATTCTTTGTCTGGAATTTTATTGGCCTTCCACGTAAACCAAGATATTCAGCCCTTTTCCTCCAGTTAATCTTCTTACTACACTATAATTTCTTAATCTAATCTTACATTAATAAATAAAAAAGACTTTCCACGACAACGCCGTCCATCCGTCGAATTCCCTGGATCCAGCGGGGCTGGACCCCGGCAGATTGAGATATCTGGGGGACTCTTGGAATGGTGGCATGACCCTGGAGTTCCTCCGCCTTTCCTGTGGAGAACGCCTCCTCATGAGATGCGACGGGAACACCCGGGAATTCTTTCCCGAACATGCAGGGAAAGGATACCTGACCTCGAGGTATGAGGCGGAAACGGGGCTCCTCTGGATGTGGGCGGGATTCTCGTGCTTCCTCTCGAGTGGAGTCAGGTATGTCGGGGAACTTCTTGAGTTGCAGCAAGGGTGTGAAGGACCCTTTGGAAGTTCCAGATGTTAGGTATGGTTAGGCCTCGAGACGCCTCAGAGGAAAAGGGCCTCATCTCGCCTGGAGGGGAGAACCTCCTGGATTTTCTCGAGTTGCGGCAGGTGCTCTTGACTTACTACGGGGACCTCAGGGACCCGCTCTGGTGGCCTCAGGAAAGGCCAGTCCCCAAGCGAGTTGCTCGGGGGCCTCTCGGGATTCTTCTCCCGTCGATGCCGGGGCCTAAAACCTTGTGTGGAGACGGTGCCGGAACCTGAGGATTCCTCTCCAGTGCTGACATGGATCTTGGGGTATTTCTGGAGTCTCCCCAGGGGAGTCAGTCCTCGTCTCGAGTGGGGGCATGCACGTGCGCTTTCCTCCCGAGCTGTAGCAGCCAGTGTCACGCTTCCCTTCGCCTGGATCAAGGGATCTGTGCCTTTCCCTTGAGGCTCTCCCACGAGGCTTTCCCAGAAGGCTTTCTCACAGGGCTGTCCACGTGCCACCGTGGTGTGAGTCGATCCTCGGCTTGAAAGTCGCGGCAATCGAGGGAAAACAGATTTCCCTGGAAATGGACTTAGACATCTGCGGGACTCTGGGAATGGTGGCAAGACCCGGAGTTCCACTCGCCTTCCAGTGGAGAGCGCCTCCTCTTGAGATGCGACGGGAATGCCGGGAATTCTTCCCGACCACGCAGGGAAAGGATCCCTCCTCTCGAGCTAGGAGGCGGAAACCGGGCTCCTCTGGATGTGGGCGGGCTCTCGTGCTTACTCTGGAGTAGAGACGGGAATGTCGGGGAACTTCTTGAGTTGCAGCAAGGGTGTGAAGGACCCTTTGGAAGTTCCAGAGGTTAGGTGAGATTAGCCTCGAGATGCCTCAGCGGAAATGGGCCTCATCTCGCCTGGAGGGGACAACCTCCTGGATTGTTTCTAGTTGCGGCAGGTCCTCTCGTCTTAGGACGGAGACCTCAGGGACCCGCCTCTGGTGGCCTCAGGAAAGGCCAGTCCCCATGCGAGTTGCTCGGGGGCCTCTCGGGATTTCTCTGCCGTCCATGCCGGGGCTTAAGACCTTGTGTGGAGTCGGAGCCGGAACGTGAGGATTACTCTCCAGTGCTGACATGGATCTTGGGGTACCTCCGGAGTCTCCCCAGGGGAGTCAGTCCTCGTCTCAAGTAGGGGCATGCACGTGTGCTTTCCTCCCGAATTGCAGCAGCAGTGTCACGCTTCCCTTCCCGAGGATCAAGGGATCAGTGGCTTTCCCTCGGGGCTTTCCCATGAGGCTTTCACACGAGGCTTTCCCACAGGGCTGTCCCACGTGCCACCGTGGTGTGAGTCGATCCTCGGCTTGAAAGTTGAGGCAGTGCAGGGAAAACAGGTTTCCCTGGAATGGACTGAGATATCTGGGGCACTCTGGGAATGGTGACACCACCCTGGAGTTCCTCTCGCCTTTCCTGTGGAGAGCGCCTCTTTTTGAGATGCGACGGGAACGCCGGGAATTCTTTCCCGACCACGCAGGGAACGGATCCCTGCTCTCGAGCTAGGAGGCGGAAACGGGGCTCCTCTGGATGTGGGCGGGACTCTCGTGCTTCCTCTCGAGTGGAGATGGGTTTATCTGGGAACTTCTTAAGTTGCAGCAGGGGTGTGAAGGACCCTTTGGAAGTTTCAGAGGTTATGTGTGATTAGCCTCGAGACGCCTCAGCGGAAATGGGCCTCATCACGCCTGGAGGTGAGAACCTCCTGGATTTTCTCGAGTTGTGGCAGGTGCTCTCAACTTACAAAGGGCACAATAGGGACCCGCTCTGTTGGCCTTAGGAAAGGCCAGTCCCCATGCGAGTTGCTCGGGGGCCTCTCGGGATTCCTCTCCCGACGATGCCGGGGCCTAAGACCTTGTGTGGAGTTGGTGCTGGAACCTGAGGATTCCTCTCCAGTGCTGACATGGATCTTGGGGTACCTCTGGAGTCTCCCCAGGGGATTCAGGCCTCGTCTCGAGTAGGGGCATGAGTGTGCCCTTTCCTCCCATGCTGTAGCAGCAGTGTCATGCTTCTGCTTGCGTGGACCAAGGGATCTGTGACTTTCCCTCGAGTCTTTCCCACGAGGCTCTCCCACAGGGCTGTCCCACGTGTCTCGGTGGTGTGAGTCGATCCTCGGCGTGAAAGCCGAGGCAGTGCAGGGAAAACAGGTTCCTGTGGAATGGACTGAGACATCTGGGGGAGTCTTGGAATGGTGGCACGACCCTGCAGTTCCTCTCCCCTTTCCTTTGGAGAGCGCCTCCTCTTGAGATGCGATGGGAATTCCGGAAATTCTTTCCCGACCATGTAGGGAAAGGATCCCTCATCTCGAGCTACGAGCCGGAAATGGAGCTCCTCTGGATGTGGCCCCGACCCTCGTGTTTCCTCTTGAGTGGAGACGGGTATGTCGGGGAACTTCTTGAGTTGCAGCATGACTGTGAAAGACCCTTTTGAAGTTCCAGAGTTCACGTGTGATTAGCCTCGAGACACCTCAGTGGAAACGGGCCTCATCTCGCCTGCAGGGGAGAACCTCCTGGATTTTCTCGAGTTGCGTCAGGTGCTCTCGAGTTACGACGGAGACATCAGGGACACGCTCTGGTGACCTCAGGAAAGGCCAGTCCCCATGCGAGGTGCTAGGGGGCCTCTCAGGATTTCTCTCCCGTCGATACCGGGGCCTAAGACCTTGTGTGGAGTCGGGACCGGAACCTGAGGATTCCTCTCCAGTGCTGACATGGATCTTGGCGTACTTCTGGAGTCTCCCAAGCTTGCGTCAGTCCTCGGCTCGACTGGGGTCATGCACGTGCGCTTTCCTCCCGAGCGGTAGCAGCAGTGTCGCGCTTCCCATCTCGTGGATCAAGGTATCTGTGGCTTTCCCTCGAGGCTTTCCCACGAGGCTTTCCCACGAGGCTTTGCCACAGGGCTGTCCCACGTGCCACAGTGGTGTGAGTCGATCCTCGGCTTGAAAGTCGAGTCAGCGCGGGGAAACAGGTTTCCCTGGAATGGACTGAGACATCTGGGGGACTCGGAGAATGGTGGCATGTCCCTGGAGTTCCTCTCGCCTTTCCTGTGGAGAGCGCCTCCTCTTGAGATGCGACGAGAACGCCGGGAATTCTTTCCCGACCTCGAAGGGAAAGGATCCCTCCTCTCGAGCTATGAGGCGGAAACGGGGCTCCTCTGGATGTGGGCGGAACTATCGTGCTTCCTCTTAAGTGCAGACGGGTATGTCGGGGAACTTCTTGATTTGCAGCAAGGGTGTGAAGGACCCTTTGGAAGTTCCAGAGTTTAAGTGTACTTAGCCTTGAGATGTGTCAGCGGAAATAGGCTTCATTTTGCCTGGAGGGGAGAACATCCTTGATTTTCTCCAGTTGCGGCAGGTGCTCTCGACTTACAATGGGGACCGCAGGGACCCGCTCTGGTGGCCTCAGGAAAGGCCAGTCAAGATCCAAGACAGCTTTGGAGAGGGAGAGACATCACGAGAGGCTCCCGAGCAACTCGCATGGGGACTGGCCTTTCCTGAGGCCACCAAAGCGGGTCCCTGAGGTCCCCGTCGTAAGTCGAGAGCACCTGGCGCAACTCGAGAAAATCCAGGAGGTTCTCCCCTCCAGGCGAGATGAGACCCATTTGCGCTGAGGCATCTGGAGGCTAATCACACCTAACCTCTGGAACTTCCAAAGGGCCCTTCACACCATTGCTGCAACTCAAGAAGTTCCCCGACATACCCGTTTCCACTCGAAAGGAAGCACGAGAGTCCCGCCCACAACCAGAAGAGCCCCGTTTCAGCCTCATAGCTCGAGAGGAGGCATCCTTTCCCTTCGTGGTCGGGAAAGAATTTCCGGCGTTCCCGTCCCATCTCAAGAAGAGGCGCTCTACACAGGAAAGGCGAGAGGAACTCAGGGTCGTGCCACCATTCCCAGAGCCCCCAGATGTCTCAGTCGATTCCAGGGAAACCTGTTTTCCCCGCAATGCCTCGACTTTCAAGCCGAGGATCGACTCAGAAATCGGTGGCACGTGGGAGAGCCCTGTGAAAAGCCTAGTGGGAAAGCCTCGTGGGAAAGCTTACTGAGAAAGCCACATATCCCTGGATCCACGCAAAGGGAAGCGTGACACTGCTGCTAAAGCTCGGGAGGTAAGCGCACGTGCACGCCACACTCGCGACGAGGACTGACTCCCCTGGGAGACTCCAGAAGTACCCCAAGATCCATGTCAGAACTGGAGAGGAATCCTCAGGTTCCGGCACCGACTCCACACAATGTCTCAGGCCCCGGCATAGACGGGAGAGGAATCGCTAGAGGCCCACGAGCAACTCGCATGGGGACGGGCCTTTCCTGAGGGCACTAGAGCGTGTCGCTGAGGTCCCCGTCGGAAGCCGAGAGCACCTGCGGCAACTCGAGAAAATCCAGGAGGTTCTCCCCTCCAGGCGAGATGAGGCCCATTTCCGCTGAGGAGTCTCGAGGCTTATCACACCTAAACTCTGGAACTTTCAAAGGGTCCTTCACACCTTTGCTGCAACTCAAGAAGTTCCCCGACATACCCGTCTCCACTCGAGAGGAAGCACGAGAGTGCCGCCCTCATCCTTAGGAGCCCCTTTTCCTCTTCCTAGCTCGAGAGGAGGGATCCTTTCCCTGTGTGGTCGGGAAAGAATTCCCGGCGTTCCCGTCGCATCTCAAGAGGAGGCACTCTCCACAGGAAAGGCGAGAGGAACTCCAGGTCACGCCACCATTCCCAGAGTCCCCCAGATGTCTCAGTCCATTCCAGGGAAACCTGTTTCCCTGGACTGCCTCGACTTTCAAGCCGAGGATCGACTCACACCACGGTGGCACGTGGGACAGCCATGCGGAAAAGCCTCGTGGGAAAGCCTCATGGGAAAGCCTCATGGGAAAGCCTCGAGGGAAAGCCATAGATCGCTTGATCCACGAGAAGGGAAGCGTGACTCTGGTGCTACAGCTCGGGAGTAAAGCGCACGTGCCTACCCCCACTAGAGACGAGGACTGACTCCCCTGGGGAGACACCAGAAGCCCCCAAGATCCATGTCAGCACTGGAGAGGAATCCTCAGGTTCTGAAACCGACTCCACACAAGGTCTTAGGCCCCGGCATTGACGGGAGAGGAAACCCGAGAGGCCCCCGAGCAACTCGCATGGGGACTGGCCTTTCCTGAGGCCACCAGAGCGGGTCCCTGAGGTCCCCATCGTAAGTCGAGAGCACCTGCCGCCACGCGAGAAAAACCAGGAGGTTCTCCCCTCCATTCTAGATGAGGCTCATTTCCGATGAGGCGTCTCGAGGCTAATCACACCTAACTCTGGAACTTCCAAAGGGCCCTTCACACCCTTGCTGCAACTCAAGAAGTTCCCTGACATACCCGTCTCCACTCGAGAGGAAGCACGATTGTCCCGCCCACATCCAGAGGAGCCCCGTTTCCGCCTCCTGGCTCGAGAGGAGGGATCCTTTCCCTGCATGGTGGGGAAAGAATTTCCGGCGTTGCCGTTGCATCTCAAGAGGAGCCGCTCTCCACAGGAAAGGCGAGAGGAACTCCAGGGTCGTGCCACCATTCCCAGAGTCCCCCAGATGTCTCAGTCCATTCCAGGGAAAACTGTTTTCCCTGCACTGCCTCGACTTTCAAGCCGAAGATGCATTCACACCACGGTGGCACATGGGACAGCCCTGTGGGAAAGCCTCGTGGGAAATCCTCGTGGGAAAGCCTGGAGGGAAAGGCACAGATCCCTTGATCCACGCGATGGGAAGCGTGACACTGCTGTTACAGCTTGGGAGGAAAGCGCACGTGCATGCCCCCACTCGAGACGAGGACTGACTCCCCTGGGGAGACTCCAGAAGTACCCCAATATCCATGTCAGCACTGGAGAGGAGTCCTCAGGTTCCGGCACCGACTCCACACAAGGTCTTAGGCCCCGGCATCTACGGGAGAGGAATCCCGAGAGGCCCCCGAGCAACTCGCATGGGCACTGGCCTTTCCTGAGGCCACCAGAACGGGTCCCTGAGGTCCCCGTCGTAAGTCGAGAGCACCTGCCGCAACTCGAGAAAATCCAGGAGGTTCTCCCCTCCAGGCGAGATGAGGCCCATTTCCGCACAGGCGTCTCGAGGCTAATCACACCAGCCTCGGGAAATTCCAAAGGGTCCTTCACACCCTTGCTGCAGCTCAAGAAGATCCCCAACATACCCGTCTCCTCTCGAGAGGAAGCACGAGAGTCCTGCCCACATCCAGAGGAGCCCCGATTCCGCCTCAAAGCTCAAGAGCAGGGATCCTTTCCCTGCGTGTGCGGGAAAGAATTCCCGGCTTTCCCGTCACATCCTAGTGGAGGCACTCTCCACAGGAAAGGCGAGAGGAACTCCAGGGTCGTGCCACCATTCCCAGATTGCCCCAGATGTCTCAGTCCATTCCAGGGAAAACTGTTTTCCTTGCACTGCCTCGACTTTCAAGCCGAGGATCGACTCACACCACGGTGGCACGTGGGACAGTCCTGTGGGAAAGCCTCGTGGGAAAGCCTCGAGGGAAAGCTGCAGATCCCTTGATCTACTCAACGGGAAGCGTGACACTGCTGCTACAGCTCGGGAGGGTATCGAACTGCATGCCCCCACTCGAGACGAGGACTGACTCCCCTGGGGAGACTCCTGAAGTACCCCAAGATCCATGTCAGCACTGCAGATGAATCCTCAGATTTCGGAACCAACTCCACACAAGGTCTCAGGCCCCGACATCGAAGGTAGAGGAATAACGAGAAGCCCCCAAGCATCTCGCATGGGGACTGGCCTTTGCTGAGGCCACCAGAACGGGTCCCTGAGGTCCCTGTCGTAAGTCGAGAGCACCTGCCCCAACTCGAAAAAATCCAGGAGGTTCTCCCCTCCAGGCGAGATGAGGCCCATTTCCACTGAGGCGTCTCGAGGTTAATCACACCTAACCTCTGGAACTTCCAAAGGGTCCTTCACACCCTTGCTGCAACTCAAGAAGTTCCCCGACATACCCGTCTCCACTCGAGAGGAAGCACGAGAGTCCCGCCCACATCCAGAGGAGCACCGTTTACGCCTCTTAGCTCGAGAGGATGGATCCTTTCCCTGCGTGGTTGGGAAAGAATTGCCTGCATTCCCGTCGCATCTCATGAGGAGGCGGTCTCCTCAGGAAAGGCGAGAGCAACTCAAGAGTCGTGCCACCATTCCCAGAGTCCCCCAGATGTCTCAGTCCATTCCAGGGAATACTGTTTTCCCTGCACTGCCTCGATTTCATGCCGAGGATCGACTCACACCACGGTGGCACGTGGGACAGCCCTGTGGGAAAGCCTCCTGGGAAAGCCTCATGTAATAGCCTCAAGGGAAAGACACTGATCCCTTGTCCACTCGACGGGAAGCGTGACACTGCTGTTACAGCTGGGGAGGGAATCGAACTGCATGCCGCCACTCGAGACGAGGACTGACTCCCCTGGGGAGACACCAGAAGTACCCCAAGATCCATGTCAGCAGTGGAGAGGAATCCTCAGGTTGCGTCACCGACTCCACTCAAAGTCTTAGGCCCCGGCATCGACGGTAGAGGAATTCCGAGCGGCCCCCAAACATCTCGAATGGGGACTGGCCTTTACTCAGGCCACCAGAGCGGGTCCCTGAGGTCCCCGTCGTAAGTCGACAGCACCTGCCGCACCTCGAGAAAATCCAGGAGGTTCTCCCCTCCAGGCGAGATGAGGCCCTTTTCTGCTGAGGCGTCTCGAGGTTAATCACACCTAACCTCTGGAACTTCCAAAGGGTCCTTCACACCCTTGCTGCAACTCAAGAAGTTCCCCGACATAACCGTCTCCACTGGAGAGGAAGCACGACAGTCCCGCCCACATCCAGAGGAGCCCCGTTTCTGCCTCATAGCTCGAGAGGATGCATCCTTTCCCTGCGTGGTCCGGAAAGAATTCCCGGAGTTCCAGTCCCATCTAAAGAGGAGGCGCTCTCCACAGGAAAGGCGAGAGAAACTCCAGGGACGTGCCACCATTCCCAGAGTTCCCCAGATGTCTAAGTCCATTCAAGGGAAACCTGTTTTCCCTGCACTGTCTGGACTTTCAGCAGAGGATCAACTCACACCACGGTGGCACGTGGGACAGCCCTGTGGGAAAGCCTCGTTGGAAAGCCTCGAGGGAAAGCCTCAAGGAAAAGACACAGATCCCTTGATCCACTCGCCGGGAAGCGTGACAATGCTGCTACACCTCGGGAGGAAAGCGCACGTGTATGCCCCCACTCGAGACGAGGACTGACTCCCCTGGGGAGACTTCAGAAGTAACCCAAGATCCATGTCAGCACTGCAGAGGAATGCTCAAGTTCCGGCACCGAATCCACACAAGGTCTAGGCCCTGGCATCGATGGGAGAGGAATCCCCAGAGGCCCCCGAGCAACTCGCATAGGGACTGGCCTTTCCTGAGGCCACCAGAGCAGGTCCCTGAGGTCCCCGTCGAAAGTCGAGAGCACCTGCCGCAACTCGAGAAAATCCAGGCGGTTCTCCCCTCCTGGCAACATGAGGACCATTTCCACTGAGGCGTCTCGAGGCTAATCACACCTAACCTCTGGAACTTCCAAAGGGTCCTTTACACCCTTGCTGCAAATCCAGAATTTCCCCGACATAGCCGTCTCCACTCGAGAGGAAGCACGAGAGTCCCGCCCACATATAGAGGAGCCCCGTTTCCGCCTCCTAGCTCGAGAGAAGGGATCCTTTCCCTGAGTGGTCGGGAAAGAATTCCCGGCGATCCCGTCGCATCTCAAGAGGAGGCGCTCTCCACAGGAAAGTCGAGAGGAAGTCCAGGGTCGTGCCACCATTCCCAGATTCGCCAGATGTCTCAGTCCATTCCAGGGAAACCTGTTTTCCTTGCACTGCGTTGACTTTCAAGCCATCGATCGACTCACACCACGGTGGCACGTGGGATAGCCCTGCTGGGAAAGCCTCGTGGGAAAGCCACAGATCCCTTGATCCAGGCGAAGGGAAGCATGACACTGCTGCCACAGCTCCGGAGGTAAGCGTACGTGCATGCGCCCACTCAAACGAGGACTGACTCCCCTGGGGAGACTCCAGAAGTACCCCAAGATCCATGTCAGCACTGCAGAAGAATCCTCAGGTTCCGGCACCGACTCCACACAAGGTCTTAGGCCCCGGCCTCGATGGTAGAGGAATCCGAGAGGCCCCCGAGCAACTCGCATGTGGACTGGCCTTTCCTGAGGCCACCAGAGCGGGTCCCTGAGGTCCCCGTCGTAAGTCGAGAGCACCTGCCGCAACTCGAGAAAATCCAGGAGGTTCTCCCCTCCAGGCGAGATGAAGCCCATTTCCGCTGAAGCGTCTGGAGGCTAATCACACCTAACCTCTGGAACTTCCAAAGGGTCCTTCACACCCTTGCTGCCACTCAAGAAGTTCCCTGACATACCCGTCTCCTCTCGATAGGAAGCACGAGGGTCCCGCCCACATCCAGAGGAGCCCCTTTCCGCCTCGTAGCTCGAGATGTGGGATCCTTTCCCTGCTTCGTCGGGAAAGAATTCCCGGCGTTCCCGTCGCATCTCAAGTGGAGGCGCTCTCTACAGGAAATGCGAGAGAACTCCAGAGAGTGTCGTGCCACCATTCCAAGAGTCCCCTAGATGTCTCAGTCCATTCCAGAGAACCTGTTTTCCC
>NW_017218892.1:0-11669 GCF_001704415.2 Capra hircus | reverse complement strand
CGCCTGGCATTTTCTCGGGACGTTGCCGGAGGGTGCCTCCTCGACTTCGGACGGCGCGACCTCCCCAGCGGACCCCCGCTCTGGTGGCTCAGGAAAGCCAGTCCCTATGCCGAGCTGTGCCTTGGCGGGCCTCGCGGATTGCCTCTCCCCATACCGGATGCCAGGGCCTAGACCTTGTGTGGAGTCCGGTGCCCGGAACTTGAGTCATTTCCTTCTGCAGTTTGCTGGAACAGGGGATCTTTGGGGGTACTTCCTGAAAATTCTCCCCAGGGTGAAGTCAGTTCGCTTCTTTTCTCGAGTGGGAGTGGGGGCAATGATCAGTGCGCTTTCCTCCCGCAGGTTAGCAGGCATTGTCACGCTTCCCGTCGCTGAGTGATCAAGGGATCTGTGTTCTTTTCCTTGGAGGCTTTTCCCGCGAGGCTATTCCACGAGGGCTTTCCCACAGGGCGTCACGTTGCCACGCGTGGTGTGATTGATCTCTGCCTGAAAGTCGAGACCAGTGCAGGGAAAAACAGTCCGTTATCCCTGAATGGACTTAGACATCGCCGAACTCTGGCGCAATGTGCGCACGTCCTGGAGTTCCTCTCGCCTTTCTGTGGGGAGAGACGCCTCCTCTTTAGATCGGGACGGGAACCTCCGGAATTTCTTTTCCCGGGACCACGCAGGGAAAAGGCATGCATCTCTCGAGTATGAGCAGAAAACGGGCTCCTCTGGATGTGGCGGGACTGCTCGTGCCCTTCCTTCTCCCAGTTGGACGCGGTTAGTTATGCCGCGGGGCGGGGGGAACTCTTTGCGAGTTGCAGCAAGGTGGTGTAAGGACCCTTGGGAGGATTGCCCCAGAGTTACGGTCGTTGATTAACCTCGAGACACCTCGAGCCCAGAAAAGGGCCTCATCTCGCGTGGAGGGGAGAACCTCCTTGATTTTCCCGACCCAGTATCCGTACGCAACCCGGGTGCGCCACCGGGTAGTCTGCTGCTATGTCGACTGACGACGGCGGACCTCCCCCAGCCGGACCGCTATGGCTGGCCTGGAGAAAGGCCACCGTCCCCATTCGAGAATGTTTGCGGGCCGCTCGGAATTCTCTACCGTCGCATGCCGGGGCTAAGAATTTGAGTGGACATCTACTTCGCGTGACGCCAACCTCGATGGATTCCTCTCCCACTGCCTGAACATGGATCTTGGTTACTTTGCTGGTCAGGTTCGGATGTTCCCAGTCCAGCGAGTCCAGTTTCCACGTCTCGATTGGCCGGCATGGCAGCTTCGATTCCCTCCTCCCAGCTGCTGAACAGCAGGTGTCACGCGTCCCGATCGATTGAATCAAGGGATCAGTGTCTTTCCCTTGAAGGCTATCACATGACGGCGTTTCCCAGGAGGCTTTCCCACAGGCTCCTGTCCCACGTGCCCCGCTGCTCGTGTGACTGAGTCGAAATCCTCGGCAGAAATCGAGCGGCAGCTGCTAGGGAACGTATTCCCTGGAATGGAACTGAGACATCTGGGGGACTCTGGGAATGCTTGCAAAGACCTTTGATTCTCTCGCCTTTCCTGAGGCCAGACCGCCCCTCCTCATGAGATGCGACGGAATGCTAGCGCCAATTTCTTTCCAACCACGCAGACGGAAAGCAATCCATCTCTCGAGCCTAAAGAGCCCCGTTCCGTAAACGTGGTTGCCTCTCTGGATGGTGGGCAGCGGGACTCTCGTGACTCCTCTCCAGTCGGAGCACGGTTATTGTCCGCGGAACTTCTGAAGTTGCAGCAAGGTGTTGAAGGACCCTTCTGGACAGTTTCCCAGAGGTTACGTTGTGATTAACCTCGAGCACACCTCAGCTGAAATGGCCTTCATCTCGCCGGCGAGGGGATTAACCTCCTGATTTTTGTCGAGTTGGCGCAGGTGCTCTCGACTTACACAGTGACGCAGGGACCCTTCTGGTGGCCTCAGCAAAGGCCGGTCCCATGCCGAGATGCCTTGGGGGCTTCTCGTTATTCGTTTACCTTCGATGTCCGGGGCCTAAGACCTTTGTGGACGTTGTGCCGAAATCGGGATCATCTGCCCCCAGTGCCGTGACATGGATCTTGGGTACTTCAGGAGTTCTCCCCCAGGGCAAGCAGGTCCTAGGTCTCGAGTGGGGGCATGCAGTCATTACCTCTCTCGCAGCTGCTATAGCAGCAGGTGTTCACGCTTCCCGCTCGAGTAGATAGATCAAGGTCATCTCGTGCTTTCTCTCTGAGGCTTTCCACGAGGCTCCACAGGACTGGGTCCCACGTCGCCACCTGTGGGTGTGAGTCGAATCCTCGGCTTGGAAAGTCGAGCCAGTGCAAGGAAAACAGTTTTTCCTGGAATGACTGAGACATCTGGCGGGAATCTGGGAATGTGGGCACGACCTGGAGTTTCCTCTCGCCTTTCCTGTTGGAGAGGCCTCCACTTCAGATGGTGACTGGGGAACGCGGGAACGAATTCTTTCCGGACCACGCAGGGAAAGGATGCACCTCTCGAGCTATGAGGCAGAAACGGGCTCCTCTGGATGTGGGCGGACTGTCGTGCTTCCTCTCCAGTACGGTTATGCCGGGGAACTTCTTGAGTTGCGCAAGGGTGTGAAGGACCCTTTGGAAGTTCCAGGTTAGGTGTGATTAACCTCGAAACATCAGCGAAATGGGCCTCATCTCGCCTGGAGGGGAGAACCTCCTGGATTTTCTCGAGTTTGGCAGGTGCTGTCGACTTACGACGGGGACCTCAGGGACCCGCTCTGGTGGCCTGAGTAAAGGCCAGTCCCATTCGAGATGTTTGGGGGCCGCTCGGAATTCCTCTTCCGTCGATGCCGGGGCCTAAGACTTTGAGTGGAGTCGGTGACGCAACCTGAGGATTCCTCTCCACTGCTGACATGGATCTTGGGGTACTTCTGGTGTCTCCCCAGGGGAGTCAGTCCACGTCTCGATTGGCGGCATGCAGTTCGATTCCCTCCCCAGCTGTAACAGCAGTGTCACGCTTCCCGTCGAGTGGATCAAGGGATCAGTGTCTTTCCCTTGAGGCTATCACATGAGGCTTTCCCAGGAGGCTTTCCCACAGGGCTGTCCCACGTGCCACCGTGGTGTGAGTCGATCCTCGGCATGAAATCGAGGCAGTGCAGGGAAAACAGTATTCCCTGGAATGGACTGAGACATCTGGGGGACTCTGGATGGTGGCAAGACTCTTGAGTTCCTCTCCGCCTTTCCTGAGGAGACCGCCTCCTCATGAGATGCGACGGGAATGCAGGCAATTCTTTCCCAACCACGCAGGGAAAGGATCCATCCTCTCGAGCTAAGAGGCGTAAACGGTGGTCCTCTGGATGTGGGCGGGACTCTCGTGCTTCCTCTCCAGTGGAGACGGTTATGTCGGGGAACTTCTTGAGTTGCAGCAAGGGTGTGAAGGACCCTTTGGAAGTTCCAGAGGTTAGGTGTGATTAACCTCGAGAAGCCTCAGTGGAAATGGGCCTCATCTCGCCTGGAGGGGAGAACCTCCTGGATTTTTTCGAGTTGGGGCAGGTGCTCTCGACTTACGACAGTGGACCTCAGGGACCCGTTCTGGTGGCCTCATCAAAGGCCGGTCCCCATGCGAGATGCTTGGGGGCTTCTCGTTATTCCTCTACCTTCGATGTCGGGGCCTAAGACCTTGTGTGGAGTTGGTGCCGAAATCTGAGGATTCATCTGCAGTGCTGACATGGATCTTGGGGTACTTCAGGAGTCTCCCCAGGGGAGTCAGTCCTCGTCTCGAGTGGGGGCATGCAGTTCGATACCCTCCCGAGCTGTAGCAGCAGTGTCACGCTTCCCATCGCGTGGATCAAGGGATCTGTGCCTTTCCCTCCAGCTCCACGAGGCTTTCCCACGAGGCTTTCCCACAGGGACTGTCCCATGTGCCACCGTGGTGTGAGTCGATCTCGGCTTGAAAGTCGAGGCAGTGCAAGGAAAACAGTTTTCCCTGGAATGGACTGAGACATCTGGGGGAATCTGGGAATGGTGGCACGACCCTGGAGTTCCTCTCGCCTTTCCTGTGGAGAGCGGCTCCACTTCAGATGCGACGGGCAACGCCGGGAATTCTTTCCCCACCATGCAGGGAAAGGATCCCTCCTCTCGAGCTAGGAGGCGGAAACGGGGCTCCTCTGGATGTGGGCGGGACAATCGTGCTTCCTCTCGAGTGGAGACGGGTATGTCAGGGAACTTCTTGGAGTTGCAGCAAGGGTGTGAAGGGCCCTTTGGAAGTTCCAGAGTTAGGTGTGATTAGCCTCGAGACGCCGCATCGGAAATGAGCCTCATCTAGAATGGAGGGGAGAACCTCCTGGTTTTTCTCGAGTGGCGGCAGGTGCTCTCGACTTACGATGGGGACCTCAGGGACCCGCTCTGGTGGCCTCAGGAAAGGCCAGTCCCCATGCGAGTTGCTCGGGGGCCTCTCGGGTTTCCTCTCCCGTCAATGCCGGGGCTTAAGACCTTGTGTGGAGTCGGTGTCGGAACCTGAGGATTCCTCTCCAGTGCTGACATGGATCTTGGGGGCTTCTGGTGTCTCCCCAGGGGAGTCAGTCCTCGTCTCGAGTGGGGGTAGGCACGTGCGCTTTCCTCCCGAGCTGTAGCAGCAGTGTCACGCTTCCCTTCTCGTGGATCAAGCGATCTATGGCTTTCCCTCGAGGCTTTCCCATGAGGCTTTCCCATGAGGCTTTCCCACAGGTCTGTCCCACGTGCCACCGTGGTGTGAGTCGAACCTCGGCTTGAAATTCGAGGCAGTGCAGGGAAAACAGGTTTCCCTGGAATGGACTGAGAAATCTGGGGGACTCTGGGAATGGTGGCACGACCCTGGAGTCCCTCTCGCCTTTCCTGTGAAGAGCGCCTCCTCTTGAGTTGCGACGGGAACGCCGGGAATTCTTTCCCGACCACGCAGGGAAAGGACCCCTCCTTTCGAGCTAGAAGCGGAAACGGGCTCCTCTGGATGTGGGCGGGACTCTCGTGCTTCCTCTCGAGTGGAGACGGGTATGTCGGGGAACTTCTTGAGTTGCAGCAAGGGTGTGAAGGACCCTTTGGAAGTTCCAGAGGTTAGGTGTGATTAGCCTCGAGACGCCTCAGCGGAAATGGGCCTCATCTTGCCTGGAGGGGAGAACCTCCTGGATTTCCTCGAATTGCAGCAGGTGCTCTCGACTTACGACGGGGACCTCAGGGACCCGCTCTGGTGGCCTCAGGAAAGGCCAGTCCCCATGTGAGTTGCTCGGGGGCCTCTCCGGATTCCTCTCCCTTCGATGCCGGGGTCTAAGACCTTGTGTGGAGTCGGTGCCGGAACCGGAGGATTCCTCTCCAGGGCTGACAAGGATCGTGGGGTACTTCTGGAGTCTCCCCAGGGGAGTCAGTCCTCGTCTTGAATGGGGGCATGCACGTGCGCTTTCCTCCCGAGCTGTAGCAGCAGTCACGCTTCCCTTCGCGTGGATCAAGGGATCTGTGGCTTTCCCTCGAGGCTTTCCCACGAGGCTTTCACACAGGGCTGTCCCACGTGACACCGTGGTGTAGTTCGATCGTCGGCTTGAAAGTCGAGGCAGTGCAGGGAAAACAGGTTTCCCTGGAATGGACTGAGACATCTGGGGGACTCTGGGAATGGTGGCACGACCCTGGAGTTCCTCTCGCCTTTCCTGTGGAGAGCGCCTCCTCTTGAGATGCGATGGAACGCTTGGAATTCTTTGCCGATCACGCAGGGAAAGGATTCCACCTCTCGAGCTAGCAGGCGGAAACGGGGCTCCTCTGGATGTGGGCGGGACTCTCGTGCTTCCTCTCGAGTGGAGACGGGTATGTCGGGGAACTTCTTGAGTTGCAGAAAGGGTGTGAAGGACCCTTTGGAAGTTCCAGAGGTTAGGTGTGATTAGCCTCGAGACGCCTCAGCGGAAATGGTCCTCATCTCCCCTGGAGGGGAGAACCTCCTGGATTTTCACGAGTTGTGGCAGGTGGTCTCGACTTACGACGGGGATCTCAGGGACCCGTTCTGGTGGCCTCAGGAAAGGCCAGTGCCCATGCGAGTTGCTCGGGGGCCTCTCGGGATTCCTCTCCCGTCGATGCCTGGGCCTAAGACCTTGTGTGGAGTCGGTACCGGAACCTGAGAATTCCTCTGCAGTGCTGACATGGATCTTGGGGTACTACTGGAGTCTCCCCAGGGGAGTCAGTCCTCGGCTCGACTGGGGGCATGCACGTGCGCTTTCCTCCCGAGCTGTAACAGCAGTGTCACTCTTCCCTTCGCGTGGATCAAGTGATCTGTGGCTTTCCCTCGAGGCTTTCCCATGCGGCTTTCCCACGTGGCTTTCCCACAGGGCTGTCCCAGGTGCCACCGTGTTGTGAGTCGATCCTCGGCTTGAAAGTCGAGGCAGAGCAGGGAAAACAGGTGTCCCTGGAATGGACTGAGACATCTGGGGGACTCTGGGAATGGTGGCACGACCCTGGAGTTCCTCTCGCCTTTCCTGTGGAGAGCGCCTCCACTTGGGATGCAAGGGGAACGCAGGGAATTCATTCCCGACCACGCAGGGAAAGGATCCCTCCTCTCGAGCTAGTAGGCGGAATCGGCGCTCCTTTGGATGTGGGCGGGACTCTCGTTCTTCCTCTCGAGTGGAGACGGGTATGTCGGGGAACTTCTTGAGTTGCAGTAAGGGTGTGAAGGACCCTTTCGAAGTTCCAGAGGTTAGATGTGATTAGCCTCGAGCCCCCTCAGCGGAAATGGGCCTCATCTCGCCTGGAGGGTAGAACCTCCTGGATTTTCTCGAGTTGCGGCAGGTGGTCTCGACTTACGACGGGGACCTCAGGGACCCGCTCTGGTGGCCTCAGGAAAGGCCAGTCCCCATGCGAGTTGCTCGGGGGCCTCTCGGGATTCCTCTCCCCTCGATGCTGTGGCCTAAGACCTTGTGTGGAGTCGGTGCCGGAACCTGAGGATTCCTCTCCAGTGCTGACATGGATCTTGGGGTACTTCTGCAGTCTCCCCAAGGGAGTCAGTCCTCCTCTCGAGTGGGGGCATGCACGTGCGCTTTCCACCCGAGCTGTAGCAGCAGTGTCACGCTTCCCTTCGCGTGGATCAAGGGATCTGTGGCTTTCCCTCGAGGCTTTCACATGAGAATTTCCCACATGCCTTTCCCACAGGTCTGTCCCACGTGCCACCGTGGTGTGAGTCGATCCTCGGCGTGAAAGTCGAGGCAGAGCAGGGAAAACAGGTGTCCCTGGAATGGACTGAGACATCTGGGGGACTCTGGGAATGGTGGCACCACCTTGGAGTATCTCTCGCCTTCCCTGTGGAGATCGCCTCCTCTTGAGATGCGACGGGAACGCCGGGAATTCTTTCCCGAACACGCAGGGAAAGGATCCCTCCTCTCGAGCTAGGATGCGTAATCGGGGCTCCTCTGGATGTGGGCGGGACTCTCGTGCTTCCTCTCGAGTGGAGACGGGTATGTCGGGGAACTTCTTGAGTTGCAGCAAGGGTGTGAAGGACCCTTTGGAAGTTCCAGATGTTAGATGTGATTAGCCTCGAGCCCCCTCAGCGGAAATGGGCCTCAAATCGCCTGGAGGGGAGAACCTCCTTGATTTTCTCGAGTTGCGGCAGGTGGTCTCGACTTACGACGGGGACCTCAGGGACCCGCTCTGGTTGCCTCAGGAAAGGCCAGTCCCCATGCGAGTTGCTCGGGGGCCTCTCGGGATTCCTCTCCCGTCGATGCTGCGGCCTAAGACCTTGTGTGGAGTCGGTGCCGGAAACTAAGTATTCCTCCCTAGTGATGGCATGGATCTTGGGGTACTTCTGGAGTCTCCCCAGGGGAGTCAGTCTTCGTCTCGAGTGGGGGCACGCACGTGCAATTTCCTCCCGAGCTGTAGCAGCAGTGTCACTCTTCCCTTCGCGTGGATCAAGGGATCTGTGGCTTTCGCTTGAGGCTTTCACACGAGGCTTTCCCAAGAGGGTTTCCCACGAGGCTTTCACACGAGGCTTTCAAACAGGGCTGTCCCACGTGCCACCGTGGTGTGAGTCGATCCTCGGATTGAAATTCGAGGCAGTGCAGGGAAAACAGGTTTCCCTGAATGGACTGAGACATCTGGGGGACTCTGGGAATGGTGACACGACCCTGGAGTTCCTCTCGCTTTTCCTGTGGAGAGCGCCTGCTCTTGGGATGCAACTGGAAAGCAGGGAATTCATTCCCGACGACGCAGGGACAGGATCCCACCTCTCGAGCTAGGAGGCGGAAACGGGGCTCCTCTGGATGTGGGCGGGACTCTCGTGCATCCTCTCGAGTGGAGACGGGTATGTCGGGGACCTTCTTGAGTTGCCGCAAGGGAGTGAAGGACCCTTTGGAAGTTCCAGAGGTTAGGTGTGTTTAGCCTCGAAACGAATCAGCGGAAATGGGCCTCATCTCGCCTGGAGGGGAGAACCTCCTGGATTATCTCGAGTTTGGCAGGTGCTCTCGACTTAGGACGGGGACCTCAGGGACCCGCTCTGGTGGCCTCAGGAAAGTACAGTCCCCATCCGAGTTGCTCGGTGGCCTCTCGGGATACCTCTTCCGTCGATGCCGGGGCCTAAGACTTTGAGTGGAGTCGGTGACGCAACCTGAGGATTCCTCTCCACTGCTGACATGGATCTTGGGGTACTTCTGGTGTCTCCCCAGGGGAGTCAGTCCACGTCTCGATTGGCGGCATGCAGTTCGATTCCCTCCCCAGCTGTAACAGCAGTGTCACGCTTCCCGTCGAGTGGATCAAGGGATCAGTGTCTTTCCCTTGAGGCTATCACATGAGGCTTTCCCAGGAGGCTTTCCCACAGGGCTGTCCCACGTGCCACCGTGGTGTGAGTCGATCCTCGGCATGAAATCGAGGCAGTGCAGGGAAAACAGTATTCCCTGGAATGGACTGAGACATCTGGGGGACTCTGGGAATGGTGGCAAGACTCTTGAGTTCCTCTCGCCTTTCCTGAGGAGACCGCCTCCTCATGAGATGCGACGGGAATGCAGGCAATTCTTTCCCAACCACGCAGGGAAAGGATCCATCCTCTCGAGCTAAGAGGCGTAAACGGTGCTCCTCTGGATGTGGGCGGGACTCTCGTGCTTCCTCTCCAGTGGAGACGGTTATGTCCGGGAACTTCTTAAGTTGCAGCAAGGGTGTGAAGGACCCTTTGGAAGTTCCAGAGGTTAGGTGTGATTAACCTCGAGACACCTCAGTGGAAATGGGCCTCATCTCGCCTGGAGGGGATAACCTCCTGGATTTTTTCGAGTTGGGGCAGGTGCTCTCGACTTACGACAGTGACCTCAGGGACCCGTTCTGGTGGCCTCAGCAAAGGCCGGTCCCCATGCGAGATGCTTGGGGGCTTCTCGTTATTCCTCTACCTTCGATGTCGGGGCCTAAGACCTTGTGTGGAGTTGGTGCCGAAATCTGAGGATTCATCTGCAGTGCTGACATGGATCTTGGGGTACTTCAGGAGTCTCCCCAGGGGAGTCAGTCCTCGTCTCGAGTGGGGGCATGCAGTTCGATACCCTCCCGAGCTGTAGCAGCAGTGTCACGCTTCCCGTCGAGTAGATCAAGGGATCTGTGGCTTTCCCTCGAGGCTTTCCCACGAGGCTTTCCCACAGGACTGTCCCACGTGCCACCGTGGTGTGAGTCGATCCTCGGCTTGAAAGTCGAGGCAGTGCAAGGAAAACAGTTTTCCCTGGAATGGACTGAGACATCTGGGGGAATCTGGGAATGGTGGCACGACCCTGGAGTTCCTCTCGCCTTTCCTGTGGAGAGTGCCTCCACTTCAGATGTGACGGGAACGCCGGGAATTCTTTCCCCACCATGCAGGGAAAGGATCCCTCCTCTCGAGCTAGGAGGCGGAAACGGGGCTCCTCTGGATGTGGGCGGGACAATCGTGCTTCCTCTCGAGTGGAGACGGGTATGTCAGGGAACTTCTTGAGTTGCAGCAAGGGTGTGAAGGGCCCTTTGGAAGTTCCAGAGTTAGGTGTGATTAGCCTCGAGACGCCGCATCGGAAATGAGCCTCATCTAGAATGGAGGGGAGAACCTCCTGGTTTTTCTCGAGTGGCGGCAGGTGCTCTCGACTTACGATGGGGACCTCAGGACCCGCTCTGGTGGCCTCAGGAAAGGCCAGTCCCCATGCGAGTTGCTCGGGGCCTCTCGGGTTTCCTCTCCCGTCAATGCCGGGGCTTAAGACCTTGTGTGGAGTCGGTGTCGGAACCTGAGGATTCCTCTCCAGTGCTGACATGGATCTTGGGGGCTTCTGGTGTCTCCCAGGGGAGTCAGTCCTCGTCTCGAGTGGGGGTAGGCACGTGCGCTTTCCTCCCGAGCTGTAGCAGCAGTGTCACGCTTCCCTTCTCGTGGATCAAGCGATCTATGGCTTTCCCTCGAGGCTTTCCCATGAGGCTTTCCCATGAGGCTTTCCCACAGGTCTGTCCCACGTGCCACCGTGGTGTGAGTCGAACCTCGGCTTGAAATTCGAGGCAGTGCAGGGAAAACAGGTTTCCCTGGAATGGACTGAGAAATCTGGGGGACTCTGGAATGGTGCACGACCCTGGAGTCCCTCTCGCCTTTCCTGTGGAGAGCGCCTCCTCTTGAGTTGCGACCGGGAACGCCGGGAATTCTTTCCCGGACCACGCAGGGAAAGGACCCCTCCTTTCGAGCTAGAAGCGGAAACGGGCTCCGCTGGATGTGGGCGGGACTCTCGTGCTTCCTCTCGAGTGGAGACGGGTATGTCGGGGAACTTCTTGAGTTGCAGCAAGGGTGTGAAGGACCCTTTGGAAGTTCCAGAGGTTAGGTGTGATTAGCCTCGAGATGCCTCAGCGGAAATGGGCCTCATCTTGCCTGGAGGGGAGAACCTCCTGGATTTCCTCGAATTGCAGCAGGTGCTCTCGACTTACGACGGGGACCTCAGGACCCGCTCTGGTGGCCTCAGGAAAGGCCAGTCCCCATGTGAGTTGCTCGGGGGCCTCTCCGGATTCCTCTCCCTTCGATGCCGGGGTCTAAGACCTTGTGTGGAGTCCGTGCCGGAACCGGAGTATTCCTGTCCAGTGCTGACATGGATCGTGGGGTACTTCTGGAGTCTCCCCAGGGGAGTCAGTCCTCGTCTTGAATGGGGGCATGCACGTGCGCTTTCCTCCCGAGCTGTAGCAGCAGTCACGCTTCCTTCGCGTGGATCAAGGATCTGTGGCTTTCCCTCGAGGCTTTCCCACGAGGCTTTCACACAGGGCTGTCCCACGTGACACGTGGTGTAGTTCGATCGTCGGCTTGAAAGTCGAGGCAGTGCAGGGAAAACAGGTTTCCCTGGAATGGACTGAGACATCTGGGGACTCTGGGAATGGTGGCACGACCCTGGAGTTCCTCTCGCCTTTCCTGTGGAGAGCGCCTCCTCTTGAGATGCGATGGAACGCTTGGAATTCTTTGCCGATCACGCAGGGAAAGGATTCCGGGACTCTCGTGCTTTCCTCTCGAGTGGAGACGGTATGTCGGGAACTTCTTGAGTTGCAGAAAGGGTGTGAAGGACCCTTTGGAAGTTCCAGAGGTTAGGTGTGATTAGCCTCGAGCGCCTCAGCGGAAATGGTCCTCATCTCCCCTGGAGGGAGAACCTCCTGGATTTTCACGAGTTGGGCAGGTGGTCTCGACTTACGACGGGGATCTCAGGGACCCGTTCTGGTGGCCTCAGGAAGGCCAGTGCCCATGCGAGTT